>NC_091230.1:6406925-6576925 GCF_040958095.1 Procambarus clarkii | reverse complement strand
TATGGGAAGACACAGTGTCTATGCTTAAGGCACAACTCTCCTAAACACGAGAGTCAAGTATACACGAGAGTCAAGTCAGGCTGAGAAGTGCGTTCTGGCTACTAGGTACGACATATATATATATATATATATATATATATATATATATATATATATATATATATATATATATATATATATATATATATATATATATATATATATATATATATATATATATATTTATATATATATATATATATATATATATATATATATTCTGCCCGAAACGCTGCGCGTGCTAGTGGCTTTACAAGACTGTAATTACCTTAATTGTATCCTCACATTCCTTATGTACATTCTTGTATATGCATAAATAAATAAATAAATAAATATATATATATATATATATATATATATATATATATATATATATATATATATTCATATTTACTTTAGCCGAACGTTCTCTGCCTTCCAGAGAGCAATTTGACATATGTGGGGAGCATGAGGTGTTCTCGCATAGGAGAGAAATTAACTAAAGAAGAGTGTTTTGGCCAGTGGCTTAGGCCCTTTTGGACGCCAAGATGGCGCCGACTCCTATGTTTTCGCGCCAAAATGTTATGACGTCAGTAGCATAAGATTGGCCAAGAACGGTGACGTGGTACGGGGAGCCAATGAGAAACGCCCCTGGCAAGTGGGACGTCACGAGTGGAGGTAGGTCTGGGGCCATGCTTCCCTGTCGCCAGGAGTTAGATACGACACGTCGTCAAGGGCAGACGTGCGATAGGGGGGTCCTGTCAGGCTGACAGTATTCGCCCCTCTCCAGTGGATATACGCATCACCAGTGGTCTGCGAGCATCCTGTGAGGTCTTCCTGAACTCCGTGAGGCGGACAGAAGAAGGAATTGACGGGAAACGAGCAACAAGTGCTCCAGTGACAGGTGCTTAGCAAGAGTGAAGCCTGGGTAGTGATGTCAGGGACGACTGTACAGTTTCACCAGTCGGGTGATGACGTAGCGGCTGGGCCAGTTCACCGTGAGGAAGAAGAAGAACAAACTAGATGGGAATACGAATGACTGCAGCCGGGAGTAAGGATTGCAGACGTAGTAGTGAGGAGGAGGCGACGGCCAGGAGACTGACTCCAACCTTTCAAGAGGTTGTGGAGGAGCACGGAGCCTGCAGAAAGAAGCAGTACGGAGAAGACGTACTGCTCACGACAGCAAGTCGTGAGCCGGGACCAGGCGCTTCAATTCAACCCTCAACAGAGGACGATAAACATCATTTATAGTGGAAGTAGGTAATTCAGTTTTCTCTCCCATTCACCTTTAGTTACCGATTAGCTAGAGTATCTTCTATGTCGTGAGCAGGGCTCACTAATGTCTATGTTTCTAGTAAGACACAGTTGTGAAGGGAGATGCTGTAGAGCTCTCACAGGATATATATATGGTGTGCGACTGCACCTGTGGTTTTGTGAAGAGATTACTGTGACGAGGACATTTATATTTACATGTCATATATATTATAAGTTCGTGCCAGAGGTTATATATATAAATATACAATTTAATAGTGTCAGGCTGTGTGCCTAGAGTTACCTCGTTATTATAAATATTGATAAAGTGAACTATATATACTGGAGTTATTAAATAATATATTCATATGTCTAGTGGTTAACTGTGATTATGGCAGTGTTATGAGAGAGAGAGAGAGAGAGAGAGAGAGAGAGAGAGAGAGAGAGAGAGAGAGAGAGAGAGAGAGAGAGAGAGAGAGAGAGAGAGAGAGAGAGAGAGAGAGAGAGAGAGAGCGAGAGAGAGAGAGAGAGAGAGCGAGAGAGAGAGAGAGAGCGAGAGAGAGAAAGAGCGAGAGAGAGAGAGCGAGAGAGAGAGAGAGAGAGAGAGAGAGAGAGCGAGAGAGAGAAAGAGCGAGAGAGAGAAAGAGCGAGAGAGAGAGAGCGAGAGAGAGAGAGAGCGAGAGAGAGAGAGAGAGCGAGAGAGAGAGAGAGAGAGAGCGAGAGAGAGAGAGAGCGAGAGAGAGAGAGAGAGCGAGAGAGAGAGAGAGAGCGAGAGAGAGAGAGAGCGAGAGAGAGAGAGAGAGAGAGAGAGAGAGAGAGAGAGAGAGAGAGAGAGAGAGAGAGAGAGAGAGAGAGAGAGAGAGAGAGGGAGAGGGAGAGGGAGAGGGAGAGAGAGAGGGAGAGGGAGGGAGGGGAGTACCACCTCTGGCTGGAAGAAGGGGGACCCATAGCCTCGGAGGAAACCACACATAACGCATTGGAGGGAATGTAGGTCCCCTCCAATACAGTTTCTGTGTGCTTTTCTCCTACCACCCCCTCCTTTTTTTGGGGGGGGGGGCTGTATTGTGTATTTAACGGTTACAAAACATACAAGACAAATGCCTAAAGGTTATGGATCTCTTGAAGCTCCTCCGCTTCCGGACAGGAACCGAGGATGCAGCAAGCATTTCCCCTCTGGATCGCCACACTGAGACACTGAAACAAAAAACTGGAAGCCCTTGGATCTCTGGTGACATCAATGAGCTTGGAACCCAATTCCTTGAGAAATCCCAAGGCACTCTTGCCCCAGGGGCCATGCGTCTCAGACGCTATGGAAACAAAGAGGTATTGACCTTCCAGTCGCCTATACTTGAGTGATTTTGCTGTTTCCCTGTGGTTGGCCGCCCCACCTGCTTGATCAGCTCCGAACTGTACATAGGTGTCAGCCAGGGTGGATACACATGTGTAGTCCCACACCAACTGTCTACCCTCCTTCCATGAGTATATGGTGATGCCATCAGGGCGAAGTGCGGGGAAATCCGGGTTTTGGACCCCTAGGATGCGAGGTTCTCTCTCCGCTGGGCACCTAGCTGAGACGAGGCTTCTCTTGATGATGTCACTGACCTCATTGTGTCTTGCATGCCAGCCCTTTGTGCTATATATATATATATATATATATATTTACTAGAAATCCTAGTAAACAACACAGAAATCATCGATAGATACAGCGATAGCAGGCGGCTTGACGTTTGCGAGGCACTACACATCAAGAAGTCAACACCAGCAATCAACAGCCAATTATTGCACAACTATATTCTACCCACCTCAAGACTCCGCTCCAATATAGAAGCATCAAGAAATATGGACCAATAGGCTTTCTACAAACACTTCTATTCAATATCCATTGTTTCGTGTTCTGTCTTGTGTTGATACTTTTAATACCCTATTAATATCCTCTAATGCCACATCATCCTTCCCACCTCACTCAAATGTAATGCCACATCACCCTTCCCACCTCACTCAAAAGTAGATATAAAATCAGGGAAATGCAAGTTCTAATCAGTTGTGTATTTGTGAAGTCTTTGAAAATGTAATAAGTTTTACGAAACGCGCCCGTGTCGCGTCAGACTAGAAATAAAAATGAATTTTGGAGAAGTGATTTTTGATTTACCTCCAACAGTGAAGCATAATGTACGAAAGATTGAGAAAATTCGTGTTAGAATTATTAATCTTACTTTTTCGGTCATATTTAATAAAATATATATATATATATATATATATATATATATATATATATATATATATATATATATATATATATATATATATATATATATATATATATATATATATATATATATATATATATATATATATATATATATATATTTGGACGATGGTACTCTAGCCGGCTCCCCAGCCTCGCTCTTGGACGATATAAGAATAATTCAGGAGCAAGGAGCAAGCCTAGGCCTCACCCTGAACCCTTCCAAGTGCGAAATAACCTTCACCAACCAGCACATAATAGAGCAAATAAAGGTTGTTTTGCCTGACATTCATACAACCAACCCTGAGGACAGCACACTCCTAGGTGCTCCTATTGGAAGGAATGCCATCGACGGGGTCCTTGGTAAGAAGATCACTGACCTGACGAGGATGAACGAGAGGATTGAAGGCATCGATGCTCATGATGCACTTTACCTCATCACCAGATGCTTGTCCTTCCCTAGGCTGACCTACTTTCTAAGATGTTCGCCATCTTTCAACAATATTATATTAGAAGAGTACGACAGCTTGCTGAAATCAACACTAGAAAAAGCCCTCAATCTTTCCCTCAGCGACTCACAGTGGAAACAGGCCTCCCTTCCTGTCAGACTCTGGGGCCTTGGCGTGCGCACAGCAATACAAATTGCTGTATTAGCGTTCCTGTCCTTTTCAGTGGGGTCTGACAACTTGGTGAAGGAAATCCTACCTGAGCACCTAGTTCAACAGGCAGGGGTACATGATCCCAGCTTCACAGACTGCACAACCAAATGGGTCTCTCTCGCTGGACCAGCACCCCAACCACCGCCTTCTGAAGCCCATAAGCATTCCAGCTGGGATCGCCCCATTGCCGACCAAGAAGCTGCGACTTTGCTAGAAGCTGCAACAACACCACATGACACTGCCCGACTTAGAGCTGTAGCAGCTCCCCATGCAGGTGATTTCCTATTAGCAACCCCAACGTCAGCAACCGGCACCCGTCTCACACCGCAGGCCCTCCGAATTGCCGTGGCTCGCCGCCTCGCTACCCCAATCCACACCAAATACAGGTGTATTTGCGGCGAGGCAGGGGCCGACAGATACGGATGGCATGGCTTTCTCTGCTAAAGGACAGGAGGATGGCATGCAAGACACGGTGAAGTCAATGACATTATTAAGAGAAGCCTTACCACAGCCGGTTGTCCAGCAGAGAGAGAGCCCCGTTACCTAATGTCCCGCAACTCTGATGAGCCTTTCGGTTGCCCAGATGGAATCACGGTGAACCCTTGGAAGAATGGTAGACAGTTGGTGTGGGACTACACTTGCGTTTCAACTTTAGCCAATACCTATGTTGACTTCAGTGCTACACAAGCAGGAGGAGCTGCCAATCACCGGGAGGCGGCCAAGTCACGTAAATACAGAGACCTTGAGCACCACTACAATTTTGTCCCCATTGTCTCGGAGACATTTGGTGCCTGGGCTAAAAGTGGTGCTAGCTTTTTGAAGGAGTTGGGGTCTAAGCTAATCGAAACAACTAGAGACCCTAGAGCTGCTAGTTTTTTTTCAGCGCCTTAGTGTGGCAATCCAGAGAGGAAATGCTCACTGCATCCATGGTTCCTGCCCGCCATCTGAGAAGCTGGAGGAGCTGTTCAACTTGTGACAAGCAGCCTTGTACCCTGCATGTAATCAATATTGTAACTTTTTTGTGTAATGATATTTTCAAATAAAGTTAGATAAATATACACACATACCAAAAGAATAGGGGTGGTAGGAGAAGAAAATACCAAAGTGTTCAGTGAGGATCCACAAGGTCTTCTCTGAGTACTCTTTATTTTCTTCTCCGAGGCTATGGGTCCCTACACTTGCACCAGAGGTGGTACCCCTTCTAGGTTATATTAAAAAAAATTATATATATATATATATATATAATTTTTTTATATATATATAACCATATATATATATATATATATATATATATATATATATATATATATATATATATATATATATATATATATATATATATACACACACACACACACACACACACACACACACACACACACACACACATACACACACACACAGATGCAGCGGCTCATACTGCACGAGCCTACATTACCTCTCTTACTGAAGACCAGGCAGTCGTAAAATTAGATTTTAAAACCGCTTTCAACTCGGTCAAAAGGGAAGCAGTCCTCATAGCAGTCCAGGAACATTGCCCAAGCATTCTCCCGTTTGTGTCAGCAGGCTACAGCAAAGACTCAACCCTACTGTTTGGCAAACACGGAGTCACCTCACCAGAGTGAATCCAACACGGAGACCCACTTGCACCCTTCCTCTTTTGCATAGCGGTTCGAGAAATTACGACCAGACTGTCCAGTGAGCTTAACATCTGGTTCCTGGATGATGGCACTCTGGCAGGCACACAAGACTCCCTGCTGGAAGACCTACAGCTGGTGAAGACACGGGGGGAGTCCATGGGTCTCGTTCTTAACCCCTCTAAGTACGAAAATATTGCATCCAGTGAGGTAATCATTAGAGCAGTGATATCAGTTTTACCATAAGCCGCAGTCATTAAACCCACCGACAGCACACTACTTGGAGCACCTCTGGGCCATAATGCCATTGCTGCAGTCCTTGACGAAAAGTTTAGCTACCTAAAGAGGATGGAAGCGAGAATAGGGGACTTGGACTCCCATGATGCCCTCTACCTTCTCACAAAGTGTCTTACCTTGCCCAGGCTAACATACTTCTTAAGGTGTGCACCCACTTTTGGCAACCCACTTCTAAATCAATATGATGAGCTTCTCAGGTCAATATTCAGGAAGGCGCTCAACCTAGATTTAGATGACAGTCAGTGGGACCAAGCAACACTACCAGTGAGATTTGGGGGGATAGGCATACGAAAGGCAACTGAGGTAGCACTTCCAGCATTCTTATCCTCATGTACAACAGCCAACGAATTGGTAGGGCAGATCCTTCCAGAGCGTATGAGAGAGACAGCGGGAACTCATGATCAAACGTTCATCGAAGCAGCCAGACAATGGGACACCATTGCACACTCTCAACCCCGACCGCAAGCCCCAAAAGACCACAGACAGGCCCACTGGGATAGCCCCATAATGGAAAAGACTGTCACAGCAATGATTGACAACGCTGGTGCTGAAAACAAAGCCCACCTCCTAGCGGTAACAGCACCCCATGCCAGGGATTTTTTATTCGCTGTGCCCAATGCAGCCCTGGGAACTCGCCTCAATCATGACGCTCTCGGCATTGGAGTTGCCCTTCGCCTTGCCGCCCCCATTCTCACCGAACATGGGTGCATCTGCGAAACTGCGATGGCAGACCAATATGGTCGTCATGGTCTGGTATGTCGTAAATCACAGGGTAAGATTGCAAGACATGAAGAAGTCAACGACATCATCAAGAGGAGCCTCGACACACCCGATGCCCGGCACGAAGTGAACCACACTTATTCAGACCTAACGACCCTCAGAAGCACCCAGATGGGGTCACCTTGCTTCCTTGGAAGGATAGTAAGCTAGTGGTGTGGGACTACACGTGCGCTGCCACACTGGCCAGTACCTACCTCCACTACAGCACACGTAAAAGGGGTGGAGCTGCTTCTTTCAGGGAATCGCAGAAAATTATTAAATAAAGAGGTCAGGCACACTGACACAGCTTGGTTCCGATCGGCTCGGAGACCCTTGGTTCGTGGGGAAAATGTGCATAGAAGTTCCATAAGGAATTGGGGGACAAATTGATCAGCGCTACAAAAGATCAGAGAGCAAAAAGTTTCTTGTTCCAGCGCCTTAGTGATGTGATTCAGAGGGAAAATGCCTGTTGCACCTTGGGCACTAGTCCAACTTCAGACGAATTCGAAGAAGTGTTTGACTTGCAACAATGATCGAACCTGTCTGTGACATTCATCAATGTTTCCCATTGTCGTGTTTTTTAAATGACCCATAACCTTTAAGCACTTTCTGTATTATATTTGTATCAACCCATGTATATCTTGTAACCATCAAATACAAATAAAGCTCAAAAAAAGGAAGAGGGTGGTAGGAGAAAAGCACACAGAAACTGTATTGGAGGGGATCCAAACATTCCCTCTAACGCGTTATTCGTGGTTTCCTCCGAGGCTAAGGGTCCCCTTCTTCCACCCAGAGTTGATACTCCCTTCCTTTATATATATAAAGGAAGTATAAATATATATATATATTTATATATATAAATATATATATATATTTATATATATATATATATATATATATATATATATATATATATATATATATATATATATATATATATATATATATATATTTATTTATATTTTCCTCCTGGCAGTACCCATGTCTGCAATGGGCACGCGCCTAGATCCAGAATCCCTTCGTGTAGCAGTGGCCCTCCGCCTTGGTGCCCCAATTCACACTGAATACAAGTGTATTTGCAACAGGGTGGAAGCAGACCAATACGGACTGCATGGGTTGCATTGCGGAAGCACAAAGGGCTGGCATGCAAGACACAACGAGGTCAATGACATCAAGAGAAGCCTCGTATCAGCTAGATGCCCAGCGGAGAGAGAACCTCGCATCCTAGGGGTCCAAAACCCGGATTTCCCAGCACTTCGCTCTGATGGCATCACCATATACTCATGGAAGGAGGGTAGACAGTTGGTGTGGGACTACACATGTGTATCCACCCTGGCTGACACCTATGTACACTTCGGAGCTGATCAAGCAGGTGGGGCGGCCAACCACAGGGAAACAGCAAAATCACTCAAGTACAGGCGACTGGAAGGTCAATACCTCTTTGCTCCCATAGCGTCTGAGACGCATGGCCCCTGGGACAAGAGTGCCTTGGGATTTCTCAAGGAATTGGGTTCCAAGCTCATTGACGTCACCAGAGACCCAAGGGCTTCCAGTTTTTTGTTTCAGCGTTTCAGTGTGGCGATCCAGAGGGGAAATGCTTGCTGCGTCCTCGGTTCCTGTCCAGAAGCGGAGGAGCTTCAAGAGATCCATAACCTTTAGGCATTTGTCTTGCATGTATTGTAACCTTTAAATACACAATAAAGGTATATATATATATATATATATATATATATATATATATATATATATATATATATATATATATATATATATATATATATATATATATATATATATATATATATATATATATATTGTTATATATGACCGAAAAAGTGATTGGAGAAGCCGTTGGAGAAGCCATTGGACAAGCCCTTGCTGACTTGGACAGAAGTCCTAGTCAACAACGGCTTCTCCAATGGTTTCGTTGAAGACATCATAAAAAGGAAGATGAAACGCCATGCAACCTCTGAAGAGTCAGCTAACACAACACCTGTACCTCCTATTAGACTATTTTACAGGAACTTCTTTTCCACAGCTCATAAAGCGGAGGAAAGGGTCCTGAGTGATATTGATAATACGAACGTTATCCCTACAGACAAAAATCAGAAGAAACAATTGACAATTTACTATAAAACCTAAAAAACGGTCAACCTACTCATGAAAAACTCTCCAGACACAAAGCAGAACGCTTTAAAAGAGACCAACGTCGTCTATGCCTTCGAATGCCCACTTGTGGACTGTAAGCCCCAAAGAACTCAGTATATAGGCAAGACAACAACACCTCTTTCCAGGCGATTAACAATGCATAAGCAACAGGGCCCCATTAAGGAACATATAATCTCTTCCCACAACCAGACCACCACCAGAGAAGTCTTAACAAACAACACAGAATTCATCGATAGATATAGCGATAGCAGGGGGCTTGACATCTGCGAGGCACTACACAACAAGAAGTCAACACCAGCAATCAACAGCCAATTAATGCACAACTACATTCTACCCACTCCAAGACTCCATACCAATATAGAAGCATGAAGAGGAAATATGGGCCAATAGACAATTTGCAGTTACTTCCATTCTTCCCTTTCATTTATCCAATTTATACCCAATGCAACGTGTTCTGTCTTGTGTTGAAAGTTTGTTCACCTCATCCAAAACTGTTGTAACATATCACCTCACCCAAATGCGAGTATATAAGACAAAAGCTGTTTAAATGTTAGCATAGGAAAACTCTGCTATAGTTGTGTGTGTGTAAAGTAAAGTCTTTGAAAATGAAATAAGTTATTACGAAACGCGTTCAAGTTTTGCGTTAGACTAGAAATAAAAATGAATTTTGGAGAATTGATTTTTCAATTACCATCGACAGTAAAAAGAAACATAAGAAATATTGAGAAATTCGTGTTAGAATTATTAATCTTACTTTTTCGGTCATATTTAACAACATATGTTTACAAGAAAGACTGCTACCAAAATATACTAATATATAAATATATATCATATATCATATATGTGTGTGTGTGTGTGTGTGTGTGCGGAAAATCCACAAAGAAATTGGAGAGGAAGAGGAACGTTTCGGCCGTTTTACAGCCGTTGTCAACACCAGACTGACTAGGAGAAACAAAGGGAGCGTATAGGTCATCAACTGAATATGACCACATAACCCCAGAAAAAGAATAACCCAGATGCAGGTATAGATGATTTAACTTAGAATAATAGGATCAAGTGGTCAGAGAATAAGGATGAAAGATTAAAGCCTCAATGAACATAGTAAGTAAGTAATTATCAAAAGAAGGCACCAAACCAAGAAGGCTATGTAGCACCATCAAATGTGCGGAATAATCAGAGGGCGCTAAATATCACCAACGATGCCAATACGAGAACAAAAACGCATAAGGCGAACGATATCAAAAGTATCCGAGTCACCAAGAATTCTATTGAGGGACAGGTGACAGCGAGGGTCGGTAGGAAAGCAAGACACACGCTCGTCCTGGAAGTCAGGACAAGAAGGACATGCACGACCGTAAGAGGGACAATGCAATTAAGACAATAAGGAGCAGGGCGGCGCTCCTTAAGTGACCATGGGTTAAGCGAGTATGGCCAATACGCAACCTCGCCAGAGATGTTTCCCATCGCCGGTTACAGTGGTAGGAGGACGGCCACGAGGAAACACAACACTTAAGAGTACGTAGTTTGTTACCAGTAACAGACGACCAAGAAGCCTGCCAATGAGTAAGGACGGAGAAATGGATAACCGGGTAAAAGTCGGAATATGGAATACCTTTACATATTGGTACAATATGACAATTACATATTACAATAGATGGGACAAGAGCGGACAGTTTCCTTGGCGGCAGCATCCGCACGCTCATTTAAAGACACACCAATATGGCTGGGAACCCAACAAAACTCAACCGACTTAAATTTACTGTGAACAAGAAACTGCCAATGCTGGATCTCGACAACTACTGGATGAACCGGATTAAAGGACCCAAGAGCCATGAGGGCACTATGAGAGTCAACAACAACTACAAAGGAAGACTGACAACGAGAAAGCAGGAGACTAAGAGCATAGAGAATAGCATAAAGGTCCGCTGTAAAGATGCTAGTCTCCGGAGGCAAGCGACACATATAAGTGCGATCAGGAAAAACAACAGAGTAGTCAACACCGTCCGCAGACTTAGACCCATCAGTGAAGACAGAAACGGAGCAGGAGTGAGAAGAAAAGTGCTCAAGGAAAAGGCATTTTAGAACCATAGGAGGAGTAAAAGCTTTAGTGATGTGGGTCAAGGATGAACAAAACCGCGGAAGGGGGACTCTCCATGGGGGCAAAGAAGGAACAACACGAGGAGAAACATTAGAAATACGAACAGAAAGAGAATCCTGTAGGCGAGATAACCGGATAGAAAGAGGGAGGTGGTGAAGAGGAACAGGAACTGCAGGAGGGGTAAAAGTTAGAGCAAGACAGAGGCGAGAGGAAGGATGTTGCAAGGACCGCGCAAAATAGCAAAGACAGTAACGATCATGGCGGTCCTGGAGAGACAGGAAGCCAGTGTCAACATACAAGCTAAGGACGGGAGTCGAACGAAAGGCACCAGAACTGAGGCACAACCCAGTATGGTGCAAAGCATCAAGACGGCGAAGAGTAGAAGGAGAAGCAAATGAGTAAGCAGGGCAACCATAATCGAGCTTAGACAGGACGAGAGAGGAATGTAAAGCAAGGAGAGTGCGCCTATCCGCCCTCCCAAGAAGTATGGGACAATACCCGAAGGAGGGTAAGGGCCTTAGAGCACTCAACACGGAGGTAAGAGATTTGGGGAGCCCAAGACAAACGAGCGTCAAGGAATAACCCCAAAAGCTTCGCGGAATCTTTGTACTCAAGGGGATGACCATAAAGTGACAAAGAGGGACGAAGAATGACCCGTTTCCGCGTAAAAGTCATGGCACAAGTCTTAGAAGTAGAGAACTTGAAGCCATGATCGGTGGGCCAAGACGACACGGCATCAATTGCAAGTTGAAGCCAGCGCTGAAGGAGAGGCGAATCATCACTCTGACAGCAAAGGGTAAGATCATCGACATAGAGAGCGGAGAAGACACCTGAAGGAAGAGAGGAAAGAAGACCATTGAGGGCAACCAGAAAAAGAGTAGTGCTCAGAACACTACCCTGGGGCACACCTTCGTATTGCTGAAAAGAGGCAGAAAAGAGGCAGAGAGAGCTGTACCAAGGCGCACCCGAAAGGAAAGACGAGAGAGGAAGCTGCGGAGAAACAGAGGTAGATGACCACGAAGGCCAAGAGAATGAAGTTGAGATAGAGTATGATATCGCCAAGTGGTGTCGTAAGCCTTTTCCAGTTCAAATAGGACGGCAACAACGGAGGTCTTCGCAGCAACAGCAGTACGAATATAGACCTCCAAGTTCACCAGGACATCTGTTGTGCTGCGGCACTTGCGGAAACCAAATTGAGAAGGGGAGAGGAGGTGATGGTGTTCCAGGAACCACATCAGACGAACGTTAACCATACGTTCAAAGAGTTTGCAGACACAACTTGTGAGAGCAATAGGGCGAAAGTCCTTAGGGGAAGTACCCAGAGACCCCGGTTTGCGAACAGGGAGGACAACGGCATCGAGCCAGTCCCCAGGGACTGACGACGACTCCCAGACCCGATTATACAGACTCAGTAAATACTAAGGCGTGCACGGAGGGAGATGGCAAAGCATCACATAATGAATACCATCGGAGCCCGCCGCCGTAGAACTGCAGAGGGCCAGGGCAGTACGAAGTTCAGAGAGTGAGACGGGATCATTATAGGGAAGCTGAAGACGAGTGCAGAAATCTAAAGGACGAGACTCAAGGACAGGTATACGAAGAAGGAAAGATTGGGGAAGATGAAGACCAGGGCTAACAGAAGAAAAGTGGGAACCCAGTTCGGAAGCGACCTGCAACGGGTCCGCCACAAGAGTATCATGGAGGTGAAGAACCAGTGAAACATCGGGAACGAACTTACCCGCTATCTTGCGGATACGCTTCCAGATCTGTGGCAGAGGAGTTTCGGACGTAATTGTGGAGACATACTCAATGAACATAACAATATATGAATATAATATTGAAATGAGACATAGTAATCCTTTCAGAGTTTTTTCTTAAACTGTTGTGCAATATTGTAACTTAAAAAGGGATCCAGTTTATACATACCAGTACTAACATTGATTAGACTTGGACACTTGACTGATTAAGGCAGACTCGATCAAATTTTGTTCCACGAAACCACCGCAATTAGTAATTGCGTTTCGTTCCATCCCACTTAATAGTGTGATCACACAAACTCGTGTGTAGATACAATGTAATAGACGTTTGGGCAGTTCTAATACTATAAGCATGTTGGGACAACCGCAATTGTAAGGACTTTCCTGTTTGTTCAAAGTACACAGAATCACAATCATTGCAGGATTATTCTGTGTACCAGCGAGGCGGAGATCCACGGCAATTCGGAGGGCCTGCGGTGTGAGACGGGTGCCTGTTCCTGACATTGGGGGTGCTAATAGGAAGTCACCTGCATGAGGAGCTGCTACAGCTCTAAGTCGGGCAGTGTCATGTGGTGTTGTCACAACTTCTAGCAAAGTCGCAGCTTCTTGGTCGGCAATGGAGCTATCCCAGCTGGATTGCTTATGGGCTTCAGAAGGCGGTGGTTATAATATAGATAATAATAAAGATAATGGCCTCATCTGTCGTAAGACACAGGGAAAGATTGCCAGACACGAAGCAGTCAATGACATCATCAAGAGAAGTTTGGCTACAGCTGGGTGTCCAGCACAAAGGGAACCACAGTTGTGCAGACCTGACAACAGACAAAAACGCCCAGATGGAGTCACCCTGCAGCCATGGAGGGAAGGTAAACAGGTCATATGGGATTACACCTGTGCATCTACATTGGCTGATACCTATTTACGTTACAGCTCAGCGGAGGGAGGTGGGGCAGCCACCTTCAGGGAGACCCAGAAAATCAACTAGTACAGAGACCTTGAACGTTGTTACAGGTTCGTACCGATAGGATCTGAGACTCTGGGCGCCTGGGGTAAATGTGCACTCAAGGTTTTAAAGGAGGTTTGTGAGGAACTCATTGGGAAAACTAGAGACCCACGAGCAGCCAGTTTTCTGTTCCAGCACCTCAGTGTCGCAGTTCAGAGGGGAAATGCGTGCTTTATCCTGGGTACGCACCCAACCTCCGAGGAGAAGGACTAGGTCTTCGAACGCTGATTGTTTAATTGTTATATAATTGTGTGTGTGAGTGTGTGTGTTCTCTGTAAACTGTAGCATTGCAATAAAATAAAACAAAACATAAAAAAAAATGGGGGTGGTAGGAGAAGAAAAGAATAAAGTATTCAGTGAGAATCCACAAGATCTTCTCTGACTTCTCTGAATGCTGTTTGTTTTCTTCTTCGAGGATGTGGGTCCCTGCAATTGCACCAGAGGTGGTACCCCTATTATATATATAATATATAATTATATAATTATATATATATATATATAAATATATATATATATATATATATATATATATATATATATATATATATATATATATATATTATATAATGTATATATATATTATTAAATATGACCGAAAAAGTAAGATTAATAATTCTAACACGAATTTTCTCGATCTTTCTTACGTTTTTTTTCACTGTTGATGGTAATTCAAAGATCATTTCTCCAAAATTCATTTTTATTTCTAGTCTGACGCGACACTTGAGCGCGTTTCGAAAAACTTATTACATTTTCAAAGACTTTAGTTTACAAACACACAACTGAAACTGAATAGAGCTTACACATCTTCGATTTTATATCTACATTTGGGTGAGGTGGATGAGGTGAAAACAAACTTTCAACAATGGGCATTGAATGGGTATTAAATTGAAACACAAGAGAACACGAAACAATGGGTATTGAGTGGAAGTAATTGTAGAAAGCCTATTGGTCCATATTTCCTGATGCTTCTATATTGGAGCGGAGTCTTGAAGTGGGTAGAATATAGTTGTGCATTAATTGGCTGTTGATTGCTGGTGTTGACTTCTTGATGTGTAGTGCCTCGCAGACGTCAAGCCGCCTGCTATTGCTGTATCTATCGATGATTTCTGTGTTGTTTGCTAAGATTTCTCTGGTGATGGTTTGTTTGTGGGAAGAGATTATATGTTCCTTAATGGAGCCCTGTTGCTTATGCATTGTTAAACGCCTGGAAAGAGATGTTGTTGTCTTGCCTATATACTGGGTTTTTTGAGGCTTACAGTCCCCAAGAGGGCATTTGAAGGCATAGACGACGTTGGTCTCTTTTAAAGCGTTCTGCTTTGTGTCTGGAGAGTTTCTCATGAGTAGCTGGCCGTTTTTTTGGTTTTATTTTAAATCGTCAGTTGTATCTTCTGATTTTTGTCTGTAGGGATAACGTTTCTACTGACAATATCTTTCAGGACCCTTTCCTCCGTTTTATAGGCTGTGGAAAAGAAGTTCCTGTAAAATAGTCTAATAGGGGATATAGGTGTTGTGTTAGTTGTCTCTTCAGAGGTTGCATGGCGTTTCACTTTCCTTCTTATGATGTCTTCCACGAAACCATTGGAGAAGCCGTTGTTGACAAGGACCTGCCTTACCCTACAGAGTTCTTCGTCGACTTGCTTCCATTCTGAGCTGTGGCTGAGGGCACGGTCGACATAAGCATTAACAACACTCCTCTAGTACCTGTCCGGGCAGTGACTGTTGGCATTCAGGCACATTCTTATGTTTGTTTCCTTAGTGTAGACTGCAGTGTGGGAAACTCCGCTCCTTTCCATGACTGTTACATCTAGAAAGGGCAGCTTCCTCCCTTCAGCTCCTGCAGATGTCTGACATCAGGTACCTGTGTAAAAATGTCGTCAACATACCTGCAGTATATGGCCAGTTTCAAGTTCATGTCGACTAAGACATTTTGCTCGATGGTACCCATGTAGAAGTTTGTAAACAGGACACCTAGGGGAGAACCCATGGCGACCCCATCTACTTGCTTATACATGTGTCCATCCGGGCTCAAGAAGGGTGCCTCTTTAGTACAAGCTTGGAGTAGTTTCCTTAGACTGTTTTCTGGTATGTCAAGAGGAGTACAGGCTGGATCACGGTACACTCTGTCGGCTATCATCCCGATTGTTTCATCCACAGGTACGTTGGTAAACAGATTCTACGTCCAACGAGGCTCTTATCCCTTTTATATATAAATAAATATATATAAATATATATATATATATATATATATATATATATATATATATATATATATATATATATATATATATATATATATATATATATATATATATATATAAATATATATATATATATATATATATATATATATATATATATATATATATATATATATATGTATATATATATATATATATATATATATATATATATGTCGTACCTAGTAGCCAGAACACACTTCTCAGCCTACTATGCAAGGCCCGATTTGCCTAATAAGCCAACTTTTCTTGAATTAATATATTTTCTCTAATTTTTTGGTTATGAGGTTATGAAATGATAAAGTTACCCATTACATTATGTATGAGGTAAGTTTTTTTTTATTGGAGTTAAAATTAACGTAGATATATGACCAAACCTAACCAACCCTACCTAACCTAACTTAACCTATCTTTATAGGTTAGGTTAGGTTAGGTAGCCGAAAAAGTTAGGTTAGGTTAGGTAGGTTAGGTAGTCGAAAAACAATTAATTCATGAAAACTTGACTTATTAGGCAAATCGGGCCTTGCATAGTAGGCAGAGAAGTGCGTTCTGGCTACTAGGTACGACATACATATATATATATATATATATATATATATATATATATATATATATATATATATTTATATATATATATATATATATATATATATATATATATATATATATATATATATATATATATATATATATATATATATATATAATGTGTGTGCAGATTCTTCTTTCAAAGTGAGACAAGTCGGAGAGAGGCAAGCAGCGTGGGTCTCGTCTCTCATGTGCAGCCAACCAGAATGTAACACAGATTTTTCCACTGTTTCCAGTGACTTTTCTGAGGAAGGAGGGGGGGGGGCGGCGGTGGGTGGGGTGGAGTGGCCTGGCCCGCCACCAGCCAGACTACGCACCAAAGCACTACTGAGGAACAAGAAAACATTCATCACAGACGATAAAGCTGCCGTGTGAGTTATGAAAGACAGACATGTTGTCATGTCTTAGGGTGTCACCTGCTCTACCCCTCGTTTGTAGAGGGGTCATGTCACAGCGATGACGTGCTTCTGTTATCAGGTCATGTCATGCTGGTGTGAGGCCGTCTAGGAGCAGTTCAGGCCACTGAGATATGAACAATGTGGCAATGAGAGGGGAAGGAGGAGAAAAATTAATGCAGGAGAATAAGAAGAAGCGGAAGAAGTGAAGGAAGGAGGTGGGGGGCGTTGGGGCGGCTGGAGGAGGTGAGACGTCGCGAAGCTCAAGAAGTTTGGTCCACAATGCTGTCTTTTGGGAAACGTTTCCAAGAGTTCTCATTAGGCGATGACTTGTGCTTCTCTGGTTAGTCGATATTAGGTGACTTTGGTGTGTGTGTGTGTGTATTCACATAGTTTTGCTTGCGGGAATTGAGCTCTGGCTCTTTGGGCCCGCCTCTCAACTGTCATTCAATCAATTTTTGTTTTTTTTTTTCAAATACGTACACCTCCAGGAAGCAGCTATTACGGGCTGCTTCCTGGGTGTGTGTGTGGTGGGAAGGGGGGGGGGGAGTGGGAATTGATTGTTGATTGACAGTTGAGAGGCGGGCCGAAAGAGAAGAGCTCAAACCCCCGCAAGCACAACTAGGTGAATACACACACACACGGAGGTGTGTGTGTGTGTGTGTGTGTGTGTGTGTGTCTGTATATGTGTAGTGCATATGCTTGGTGTGTGTATTGTGAGTATGTATGTTACATGCACCTTCTTTGTAAACATGTGTTTTGATGCGCATTCTGTGTAAATATGCGTTTGCATATATATTTTACGTGTTTGACACACACGTGCGCGCACGCGATAGTAAACGGGCACCTTCACTAGAGACGAAACAGTTCCTGCACAACACTGATCAACCTTACTGTTAAGACCAACAAAACACACAGGAGTGAGTCCCGGGAACACGCTCCGGGGCCTTCCTGCGTCAGCGGCTGCACAAACCTTAGAGAACATGCGGGTCACGTCGTGGAGGAGCGGTCGACCTCAGCTCCTAAAATAGCCGAGCGATTCATCATTGCCTTTCGTGTTAGCGTCGACCCGTCAAGGCAGTCGAGACGGCGAAATTGTGGCCAATTGTCCAGGGAGGGATGGGGAGGTGGGGGTGTTGGGGGGTGGGGGTCGTCCGCCTGCGTGCTGTCTCCCTCCTCCATGTAAAACATAGTAAGTAGTGTGTTTATGGTGTGGGGTGAAGGACGTCTAGCAAGGGGGGGTTTGTTGGGGTGCGACAGCCGCCGCTTTAACGAGCCTGGCTTGAGGGCAGGTTAATATTTTTTTATAACTATATATGTCAAATTCTAATTCATATAAAAGAAAATGCTGATTTTGAATGAAGATCACGTTTCATGCAAGCTTTGGTGAAACTGGCCCTAATCTTAATATCAAACTTAAAGAGCACTTAAGAAGTGTTAAGTCTGCAGACACAAACAATACACTCTTGTGCCATGTTAGGGACTTTAATCATCTTATAGATTGGTCTTCTGCTAAAATAATCTTTCCTGCCTCAACTCTACACACTCGCCGTCTTGTTCAATCGGCTCTGATACACAACCTACCCAACATGAACCTTAGTCCTGGCTTTGTTGCGGTTGACTTTTGGCGGTCACAATATATACTCAAATGTTCTAATCTTCTTAACAAACGTAATCTGACTTACCTTTACCGCTACCCCCTCCCCCTCCTCATGTAGGCTGTCTCCCTTTTCCTTATGATGCCACCACTTGTGTCCGCAGTCTACCTCCTGCTCTTCTCCATTACTTTCTTCAGTTTTCTTGATTCATAAACTCCAAAACTTCAATCTTCTCGCCTTGCAACTCACATTCTAACCTTAAACATTGACTTTCTCTGTCACTCTTTCTTGACACGATTTTTATAATAGTCGAGGTCGGACCGAAATGTCATCTTGTCTTTTATTCCCAGATGTGTGGGTTGTATTTATAATTGTCAGCTAAGCAATTGTGGCTGGCTGGCCGCACACACAACGTCCAAGTTGATGGAAGCGATTGTGGGGTCGGCCGTAGCTTGGACGAGCATGGCCTGAGGACAGGTTGTCTACAGGGGCCATCTTCCAAGTTTTAGCCCTAAACATCGTGTATCTTACTCACCTGACACCCAGGATGACCTTGTCTTGCTCTCTTGACATCTAGAATGACCTTATATTTCTTAACTGGGGTTATATTTCTTGTTTTAGTGACTTTTGGTGTTTTGTACCTATTTTGTGATTTGGGATTGTAATTTGAACTATCAACTTTGACGGTTTGAACTTATTTTTAAGTTATTTGAACAGCTTCTTCTGTTTACTTAGCTTCATTGATATGCAGTATATGGTAGTGGAGCCTCGTGGAGAACCCGGCGATGAGATATCTGAGAGTTACTCAGATTATAATGTATGGTTTTGATTGACAGAAGGCATAGAATTTCATTATGGGGCAGATAAGTGCATAATTCCATTATGCTGTTACCAGTAGCAAACTCACAGAGAAGGAGAAGTACTCACATACCTATCAGGCAAAATACCAGGCAACACAGCCTATTTTTTTTGTTGGTGGGGGGAGGGGGGTAAAGAGAATATGGAGACGCACAGGTGAAGGGAAAGTTTAGAAATGGGAAATACAATGGGATTTATGATAGCAGGCGAACTGTCCGCCTTGCTGACACAATATGTGGGTGTTGGCCGCTAAGTTAATCTTGCTCACTCTTGTAAGGGAGCTGTGAGTGTGTGAGAGGTTCTTTACATGTATTTCAGCATATATGAATGTCTGTAGATAAATACTGTGTAGCATTCGCATATATACCCTCCGATGCTTCCACACATGTTTAATGCTCTGTTTCAGGCTCTTTAATTGATAACTTATTATTTTTTTAGATTTTATTTACTTATTTATTGTTTATTTTTAAGAGGAAGTAGGTATTTCTGGTCAGTATTTAATCTGGGAATTATTTATCGTGGGGCTGGGTTTTCATTGAGTGGATGGAGGCTGTTGGCCCACCAGCTGTGGGAGCGGGGCGTCTCCTCTTGGAGTAATCTTTCTAACATTGGATCCTCTAACATTTTGATCGTGTTCCGTGATTGTGTGTGTCATTTGTCTGATCATTGTCTGATCATATGGTGGACGGGGTTTGCTGCACTTCTGTGCGCCTAATTTTGTACTGCTAGTAATTTTTGCATGTTAGTTTTCTTTAAGGTATGTAGTGGTACTGGGGAATACTGTAGATGCGACAGGTATTATTCTTAATTCAGCCTTAATTCATTGTATCGGGGGACAGGCAGCAAGAGTTTATTCATACACACTAGGCTTATATCCAGCCCCCCCCCCTCCCCGATATTTTTCGGGGGAAATTGCTGACCCGCCCCAGGATGAAGCCTCACAATAAGCTGACTACTCCTGAGAACTTACTCACTGCTAGATGAACAGCGCCATTAGGTGAGAGGAAATGGTCCAACCATTTCTTCCCCTCCCGGGATTTGAACCAGGAATTCTCGATTGTGCGTCGAGAACGAACCCGACTGTACTATCAGGGCCCTTGTACTCACCTAGTTGTGCTTGCGAGGGTTCAGCTCTGGCTCATTGGTCCCGCCTCTCAACCATTAATCAACTGGTGTACAGATTCCTGAGCCTACTGGGCTCAACCATATCTACATTTGAAACTGTGTATGGAGTCAGCCTCCATCACATCACTGCTTAATTCATTCCACTTGTTACCTACTCTGACACTGAAAAAGTTCTTTCTAACGTCCCTGCGGCTAATTTGGGTACTCAGTCTCCACCTGTAGCCCCTTATTCGCGTATTTTGTAGGTAGTGATCATGTCTATCCTTACTCTACTGTCTTCCAGTGTCGTGAGGTGCACTTCTCGCAGCCTTTCTGGCTGTATGTTCAACATACAGGTGTAGCTGTATGTTCAACATACAGGTGTAGCTGTATGTTCGTGCTAAGGCTCCAGAATCTCCTCAGTTTTCCTAAGACCGTTTTTGCTTTTTGTATTCTGTCTTTTACATGATTTTTTATACCTGTTCTATTGATCTTGAGTCCCAGTATTGTCCCGACTTCCGTCAAGAATAACGGGGTCCGGGCTTCTTTTTGCAATGTGTATTATCTGGCACTTTTGTCTATTTGTTCTTATTTTCCATTGTTTTTCAAAGTCAATCCCTTCCTCTTGCTTAGATGGTACTATTTGTAATTGTGTGCACCATTAAACATACATAGACGTAATGGACAATTAGATACTAGAATTTGGTACAATTCGCTTTATAAAATCTGAAAAATAGCTAAACACCAAGCTTAAATATTCGTAAGCACATATATGTACTATAGTAGGCGTCAGATAGCGTGTATTAGGCCTAGGAAGATTAGGTTAGGTTAGGTTTGCTTTGCAACATCTGTACCAGAACGTTAGCAGTTTGTTCAAATTCATTAGAACTAATTTCTACTGTCTAATTACCTATTACATCTACATATGTACGAAGGTCCTCACCGTTACTATAATTATTACCTAATAGAAGGATGGGCTGTTCAAAGTAGCTTATGAATACAATTGCTGCCTTGGTCTTGTTGACTAGTAACGGATTTGGTCGTCCAGGCTGGGATATTATTTGGGTGACATCGTCACCGTATTTGATGTATTCCTCTTGTTGGTGTTGGGGCAGGTCAGCTGGATATATGTTGAATAGTGTGGGAGAGAGGCAGCTTCCCTGTGGTACATTACTTTTCAATACGATTATGTCACCCTTGTAATTGTCTATGCTGAACCTGGCGGTCCTGTTATCTCTGAAGCTGCAGTGTGTGGCAGTAAATCTCTGTGGAAGCCCTAGCTCCGATATCTTGAATTTTAGATTTCTGTGCCAGGCTTTGTAAAAAACTTCGAAACATCTCTGAGTATCGTATTACATTAATTTTTTTTGACATTGCATTGTCAATATGCTGTAAGATGAGGACTATAGCTGTATGGGCCCCTCTGCGGTTCCTAACCCATGTTGTCTGGAGTCATACTTGTCTTCCTCTGCCATGTATTTCACGAGTCTCTGGTTGATTATTTGTTAGAGATTAGTCTTGGGGATTAGTCTGATTTTGGTATTTTTCAAATATGTCCTGGTAGGGGCAGGCGTTGGTGGAGGGGTCGGGTGAGTTGACGCTGACTATGAGTCAAGATGATTCGCCAGCTGGCTGCCAGAAGGTGCACGTATTGGTCCTCAGTTGATAAGCGAGGAATATAGTCGGTGTTTGGTTGACCGTTCCGTGTCCTGTGTGGTACTCTGCTACCACAACTCTAGTTCAGCTGGACTAGAGCTTTCTACACCGGTGAACGGATGGTCCACACAGCGGATGGTGTTGCGCTCGTGAAGGTGCTCGGTGTTCAGCGGCGGAGTTCGCGGGTTTCAGCTCCTTCACGATTGCCGTGTGGTGGTCAAATTTCTATGGCAAGCTGTGTCCCAGGAGTTCTTTGATCGGTGTGAGGGGATGCAATTTCCCTCTGCCTAAAGATGTAGGCACCGTCTAAGTGGTCAACTTGAGTGTGATGTTGACGTACGTGGCAATGAGTCGAGCCCCGTTCGAAATGATAGATGGGCTGTTGACCTGGCTTTTGGGCACTTTTGGAAAGTCCTAAACGTACGGTGGAACAAGGTCTCTGCTGGCTATTGTAAAGGGATGCTTGCTGATACCAGGACTTTAACGATATCCCTGGCGCGAGATATCGTCCGTCCGACACTACCGTGTTCGATATTCCTGATTGGGTTTACACTCTGTTGTCTGTATTCAGACCAGCCTCGTGCATGTTATAGGTGTGGCCTGCAGGGTCACCTGGTGGCGGCGTGCTCCGTTGGGGCGGCTGACTGGGTCAATATCTTCTGGGAGGGTGATTTTCCGCTTCTCAAGACTCCGGAAGCTCCAGAGGGAGCGTAGGCTGGTGGTGTTGTCCTACCCCCCAGCCTTCTGGAAGTTGGGCCTGTTTGTGAGAGTGTCCCAGAGTCGTGCGAGGCGTCGGTGGAGCGCCCTGTGATACCTGGGGTCGCTGGACAGCAGGTGTGTGTGTGTGGGGGGGGGGGGGGGTTGAGGATACGCCTGCCGGGTTGTACTCACCTAGTTGTGCTTGCGGGTGTTGAGCTTCGGCTCTTTGGTCCCCCCCCCCTCTCAATCGTCAATCAACTGGTGTACAGATTCTTAAGTCTATTGGGTTCTATCATACCCACATTTTAAACCTTTATGGAGTCAGCCTCCATCACATCACTGCCTAATGCATTCCATTTGTTAACTACTCTGACACTGAAAAGATTATTTCTAATGTGTCTGTGGCTCATTTGGGCACTAAGTTTCCACCTGTGTCCCCTTGTTCGTATTCCACCCATGTTAAAGTGTTTGTCTTTGTACACCCTGTCAATTCCCCTGTGAATTTTGTAGGTGGTTATCATGTCTCCCCTTATTCTTTTGTTTTCCAGGGACGTGAGATTCAGCTCCCTTAGCCTTTCCTCGTAGCTCATACCTTTAACTTAAGTTCCGGGACTAGTATAGTGGCATACCTCTGAAACATCTCTCTCTCTGTCTTGTGTTTAACTTGGTATGGGATCCAGGCTGGAGCTGCATATTCCAGGATTGGTCTGACATAAGTGTCATACAAGGTCCCAATTCTTTACACAAGTTTTTAAAGACAGTTCTTACGTTGGCCAATCTAGCATATGCGGCTGATCATATCCTTTTGATGTGGGCCTCTGGGGACAGGTTCGGTGTGATATCAACCCTCAGATCTTTCTCTCTATTTGACTCCAGCAGTATTTCATCTCCGAGATGGTACCTTGTGTTCAGCATTCTGCTCTCTTTGCCTAAATTCATTACTTTTCACTTTACTGAGTTGAACTTTAGTAGCCATTTTCTAGGCCATTCCTCAATTTTGTGCAGATCAGGCACTGTAGTCTCTGTCCATCTTCATCTGTCTTGATTATTCTCATAACTTTTGAATCATCAGCAAACACTGAGAGGAGTCTATACCCTCTGGAAGATCGTCTACATTGATCATCCAGAAGGATGGGTCCAAGTACAGAGCCCTGTGGGACTCCGCTGGTGATATCTCGCCACTCTGATGTCTTCCCCCCCCCTCTCACAGTTACTCTCTGTATCCTGTTGCATAGACACTCCCTTATCCACTGGAGCACCTTAACTTTTACTCCTCCCTGTTGCTCCAACTTTTGTAACAACCTTGTATGGGGGTACTGTATCAAAGACTTTCTGACAGTTGAAGAAAATGCAGTTTGCCCACCCTTCTCTTTTTTGCCTAATTTGTGTTGCTTGGTCATGGAATTCTATTAAACCTGTGAGGCACGATTTACCATCTCTGAACCTATGCTGGTGATATGTTACAAAGCTATTTCTCTCCAGATGTTCTACGATCATTTTCCTCACGACCTTCTCCATCACCTTCCATGTTATATAAGTTTGGGAAACTGGCATTTAGTTCAATGCCGCTTGCCTGTCACCGTTTTTGTATATTGGGACTACATTAGCTGTCTTGCAGCTTTACGGTAGGTCTCCTGTTTCCAGTGACCTTTTATACACCATAGAGAGTGGCACATGTAGTGCTTCTGCACCTTCTTTTAGTATCCACGGTGAGATTCTATCAGGCCCCTCAGCCTCTGTCACATTCAGCTCCAACAGGTTCTTTTTAACCTCGTCACTGGTGAGGTAAAATTCCTCCAAGGTTGTTTGGTTGCCTCATTCTCATTTAGTGCTTCTCCGTGTTCTATTGTGAAGATCTTCTGAAATATCTTGTTGAGTCCTTCACACTCAACTCCTTGTCATTCTCTGTGTATCTGTTCTCCCCTTTTCTCAGTTTCATCACTTGTTCCTTCACTGCAGTTTTCCTCCTGATGTGGCTGTGGAGCAGTTTTGGTTGGGTCTTAGCTTAACTCGCCATGTCGTTTTCATACTGTTTCTCTGCTTCTCTCCTCATTCCAAGGTACTCATTTCTGGCCCTCTGGTATCTCTCCTTGCTCTCTGGTGTTCCGTTATTCTTGTAGTGTCTCCATGTTCTTGTACTCAATTGTTTTGCTACCTTACATTCCTGATTGAACGGATTCTTCTGTTGCTATTAATTTTTCTCCTTTTGGGCCGAGATAAACATGTTTACAGCTTCCTGGCACTTCCGGGTGACACAGTCCATCATATCCTGTACAGTCTTCTTTCTGAGTTTTGTTTCCCATGATATTCCCATTAGGAAGTTCCTCATCGCGTCATATTTTCCTCTTCGGTAATTTAGTCTTTTCCCTTCCAATCCTATCCTTGGATAGGTTATCCCTACCTCTACCAGATACTCTAATGTCAATACACTGTAGTCACTCATTCTTATGGACGCTTCAAACTTAACTTCCTTTATTTCCAGCTCATTCAAGATGAATATCAGGTCGAGTCTAGCTGTCGTCATTGCGTCTCATTCTTGTGGGTTCCTTGACATGTTGGCTGAGAAAGTTCCTTGTTGCCACTTCCAAGAGTTTAGCTCTCCATGTATCTGCATCTCCATGCGGGACCCAATTCTCCCAGTCTATCTTTCCATGATTAAAATCGTCCATGATTAAGAGTCTGGATCCATACCTACAGGTAATTGAAGCTGCTCTCTCTATTATGTTATAGGTTACCATGTGGTTCCTGTCGAACACCTGTCTGGGTCTTCTGTTATTTAGTGGAGAGTTATAAATGACTGCCACTATTATCTTAGGTCTCCTATTGCCATAATTCTTGTTATGTAGTCTCTTAGTCCTTCACAGCCCGGAATTTCCATCTGATCAAAGCTCCAGTCCTTCCTTATTAGTCCTTCCTTATACTTGGGTAGGGATTTGTGCAGTTCTGTGAGGTAGTTACCAGGAGTTCGGGGGAAGTTGGGGAGGGGGATAGGGGGCTTAGATCTTGCCCAGGCCTGCTTGGGACAGGAAGAAGTTCTGGTGGTGGAAGGGCAGGGAGTGCCCGGGGTTAGGGGAAAGGGAGTGCTTGGGGTGAGGGCTCGTCCTCCTGTAGTGTAGATAACAGGGGTTTGGGGGGAGGTGGGGCTGTGGATGGAGGGATTAGATCTTGCCTGGGCCTGCTTGGAGCAGGAAGAACACCAGGGAATGAGAAGGCGGGGAGGGGGGGGGAGCACATTGGGAAAGGTGAGAGGGAGGATTTGGGTGGTATGGTGGGCACTGAATAGGGGCAAGGGAGGATTTGTGCTTGGAGTGGGGAGCTTCCTATGGGGTGATGGGTTGGTGTGTTTCAGGCCCCTCTGGGGTATTTGAATTGATGGGTTGGGATTCCCCACTCCCATTTGGGATAGGTGGGTTGGAGGCTGAGTTTCACTGGTTCCCTTTCCTCAACCTGCGCCTTATCCTTGCATCTGCTGCGTGTATTATCTCGTCCCTGGTCATGTCTCTCAGAAGGAATACCTCTGTAATTCCTTACATTTTTCAGTTTGCTCTTCTTTACTGGAATATACTCTTTGGTGGCCTCGTTCCTGAAATCTTCTTTGATCAATCGATTTTTGTGTTTGTTGTACTGGCCAATCCAAAAAAACGTTTCTATGTTTTGTTCGGCCCCTTCCATTCCTATCTCCTTTGGTGTGTGCAGTCGAACCATTGGGGGTTCACATTGTGCCGATTGCTGTGATGGTGGATGCTTCTTCCCTAGCCCCTGCAGTGCGCACCTGTTTTTGGTAAAAACCTCATAGTGCAACTGTTAGGGACATATTTTTGTTGTTTTTATAAATGTTCAGGTAAAGTTAATGTCAAAATCTTTCCAAACTCAACCATTTTCATTTCAAAGCACAAAGAGTGATGAAAACATTAAAATATAGCCTTATTAAAAAATAGCACAACTCTTAGAACAAGATTTCTTGGTTGGCGCAGCACATTAGCCAGAGGCATCTGCTTCTGCTTTGGTGAGCGGGTCTGGTGAAGGTGCTCCGCCTGTGGGTCCTCTAGGGATGGGGCTTTCCCCTGCGTCTCGGGAGGCGTCTTCGGCTGCCTCTCCAATGGAGAGTGTGCGTTCCCCTCGTCGCATTCAGGAAACGTCGCATCTGGTTCCGTTGGTGATGGAGCAGAAGCTGAGGAGGAAAGCTGCCCAATTGCGATCAACTGATTGTGAGGGTACTGTGTAGCACATGGAGGATGTGGTGGTTGAGACTGTGAATGTAGCGGAGCAGGAACTGGGTGAGGTTCCTCGCTGGTACCTACATGTGGGCCTCCCTGTAAGAGCGGGTCGAGGTAGGGGGTTGTTGAGACTAGTGACGGTGGTCACGATGGCTGTGATTTGTGGTGTTGGTGTTGAAGAGGTGGTCTGTCGCCCCTCCTCTACCGGATTCTTCCTATTCAATCCCCCTGCAATTCAGGGTTCTGCGTGTGTTTCCAGGGGCGGTGTTCCGGTACTGTCGGGGCTACCAGGGTGGTGTTCCGGTACTGTCGGGGCTACCAGGGTGGTGTTCCGGTACTGTCGGGGCTACCAGGGTGGTGTTCCGGTACTGTCGGGGCTACCAGGGTGTTGTTCCGGTACTGTCGGGGCTACCAGGGTGGTGTTCCGTTACTGTCGGGGCTACCAGGGTGGTGTTCCGGTACTGTCGGGGCTACCAGGGTGGTGTTCCGGTACTGTCGGGGCTACCAGGGTGTTGTTCCGGTACTGTCGGGGCTACCAGGGTGGTGTTCCGGTACTGTCGGGGCTACCAGGGTGTTGTTCCGGTACTATCGGAGCTACCAGGGTGTTGTTCCGGTACTGTCGGGGCTACCAGGGTGGTGTTCCGGTACTGTCGGGGCTACCAGGGTGGTGTTCCGGCACTGTCGGGGCTACCAGGGTGGTGTTCCGGCACTGTCGGGGCTACCAGGGTGGTGTTCCGGCACTGTCGGGGCTACCAGGGTGGTGTTCCGGTACTGTCGGGGCTACCAGGGTGGTGTTCCGGAACTGTCGGGGCTACCAGGGTGGTGTTTCGGTACTGTCGGGGCTACCAGGGTGGTGTTCCGTTACTGTCCGGGCTACCAGGGTGGTGTTCCGGTACTGTCGGGGCTACCAGGGTGTTGTTCCGGTACTATCGGGGCTACCAGGGTGTTGTTCCGGTACTGTCGGGGCTACCAGGGTGGTGTTCCGGTACTGTCGGGGCTACCAGGGTGGTGTTCCGGCACTGTCGGGGCTACCAGGGTGGTGTTCCGGCACTGTCGGGGCTACCAGGGTGGTGTTCCGGCACTGTCGGGGCTACCAGGGTGGTGTTCCGGTACTGTCGGGGCTACCAGGGTGGTGTTCCGGTACTGTCGGGGCTACCAGGGTGGTGTTCCGGTACTGTCGGGGCTACCAGGGTGGTGTTCCGGTACTGTCGGGGCTACCAGGGTGTTGTTCCGGTACTGTCGGGGCTACCAGGGTGGTGTTCCGTTACTGTCGGGGCTACCAGGGTGGTGTTCCGTTACTGTCCGGGCTACCAGGGTGGTGTTCCGGTACTGTCGGGGCTACCAGGGTGGTGTTCCGGTACTGTCGGGGCTACCAGGGTGGTGTTCCGGTACTGTCGGGGCTACCAGGGTGTTGTTCCGGTACTGTCGGGGCTACCAGGGTGGTGTTCCGGTACTGTCGGGGCTACCAGGGTGTTGTTCCGGTACTATCGGGGCTACCAGGGTGTTGTTCCGGTACTGTCGGGGCTACCAGGGTGGTGTTCCGGTACTGTCGGGGCTACCAGGGTGGTGTTCCGGCACTGTCGGGGAAACCAGGGTGGTGTTCCGGCACTGTCGGGGCTACCAGGGTGGTGTTCCGGCACTGTCGGGGCTACCAGGGTGGTGTTCCGGTACTGTCGGGGCTACCAGGGTGGTGTTCCGGAACTGTCGGGGCTACCAGGGTGGTGTTTCGGTACTGTCGGGGCTACCAGGGTGGTGTTCCGGAACTGTCGGGGCTACCAGGGTGGTGTTCCGGTACTGTCGGGGCTACCAGGGTGGTGTTCCGGCACTGTCGGGGCTACCAGGGTGGTGTTCCGGTACTGTCGGGGCTACCAGGGTGGTGTTATGGTACTATCTCTTGTTGGTTAAAGTTCACTGGCTTGTGTGCAGGAGCTGTGGCTCCGCTTGAGCTAGTGTGTGTGTGTGTGTTTCTCTCCGTTTGTTGCTTGCTCTCTCAGTAATGAGAGAAGGTAGTGTGTGGTTAATTGTTATAATCCGTGTAAGTGGGTCCTGTTGCGAGGGTCGGAAGTGTCTCCCCTCTTGCTCGCTTCAACGAGGATGTGTATGCGTGGTGTGTATGGTGTGTATGGTGTGTATGGTGTATATGGTGTGCGTGGTGTGTATGGTGTGTATGGTGTGTATGGTGTGCGTGGTGTGTATGGTGTGCGTGGTGTGTATGGTGTGCGTGGTGTGTATGGTGTGCGTGGTGTGTATGGTGTGTATGGTGTGTATGGTGTGCGTGGTGTGTATGGTGTGTGTGGTGTGTATGGTGTGTATGGTGTGTATGGTGTGCGTGGTGTGTATGGTGTGTATGGTGTGTATGGTGGGCATCGTGTGTATGGTGTGCGTGGTGTGTATAGTGTGCGTGGTGTGTATGGTGTGGTGGTGTGTATGGTGTGCGTGGTGTGTATGGTGTGCATGGTGTGAATGGTATGCGTGGTGTGTATGGTGTGTGTGGTGTGTATGGTGTACGTGGTGTGTATGGTGTGCGTGGTGTGTATGGTGTGCGTGGTGTGTATGGTGTGCGTGGTGTGTATGGTGTGCGTGGTGAGTATGGTGTGCGTGGTGTGTATGGTGTGCGTGGTGTGTATGGTGTGCGTGGTGTGTATGGTGTGCGTGGTGTGTATGGTGTGCGTGGTGTGTATGGTGTGCGTGGTGTGTATAGTGTGCGTGGTGTGTATGGTGTGCGTCGTGTGTATAGTGTGCGTGTTGAGTATGGTGTGCGTGGTGTGTATGGTGTGTGTGGTGTGTATGGTGGGCGTGGTGTGTATGGTGTGCGTGGTGTGTATGGTGTGTATGGTGTGCGTGGTGTGTATGGTGTGCGTGGTGTGTATGGTGGGCGTGGTGTGTATGGTGTGCGTGGTGTGCGTGGTGTGTATGGTGTGCGTGGTGTGTATGGTGTGCGTGGTGTGTATGGTGTGCGTGGTGTGTATGGTGTGCGTGGTGTGTATGGTGTGCGTGGTGTGTATGGTGTGCGTGGTGTGTATGGTGTGCGTGGTGTGTATGGTGGGCGTGGTGTGCATGGTGTGCGTGGTGTGCGTGGTGTGTATGGTGTGCGTGGTGTGTATGGTGTGCGTGGTGTGTATGGTGTGTGTGGTGTGTATGGTGTGTATGGTGAACGTGGTGTGTATGGTGTGCATGGTGTGTATGGTGTGCGTGGTGTGTATGGTGTGCGTGGTGTGTATGGTGTGTATGGTGTGCGTGGTGTGTATGGTGTGCGTGGTGTGCGTGGAGAGTATGGTGTGTATGGTGTACGTGGTGTGTATGGTGTGCGTGGTGTGTATGGTGTGCGTGGTGTGTATGGTGTGTATGGTGTGCATGGTGTGTATGGTGTGCATGGTGTGCGTGGTGAGTATGGTGTGTATGGTGTGCGTGGTGTGTATGGTGTGCGTGGTGTGTATGGTGTGCGTGGTGTGCGTGGTGAGTATGGTGTGTATGGTGTGCGTGGTGTGTATGGTGTGCGTGGTGTGTATGGTGTGCATGGTGTGCGTGGTGAGTATGGTGTGTATGGTGTGCGTGGTGCGTATGGTGTGCGTGGTGTGTATGGTGTGCGTGGTGTGTATGGTGTGTATGGTGTGCGTGGTGTGTATGGTGTGCGTGGTGAGTATGGTGTGTATGGTGTGCGTGGAGTGTATGGTGTGCGTGGTGTGTATGGTGTGCGTGGTGTGCGTGGTGAGTATCGTGTGTATGGTGTGCGTGGTGTGTATGGTGTGCGTGGTGTGTATGGTGTGCGTGGTGAGTATTGTGTGCGTGGTGAGTTTGGTGTGTATGGTGTGTATGGTGTGTGTGGTGAGTATGGTGTGCGTGGTGTGTATGGTGTGCGCGGTGTGTATGGTGTGCGTGGTGAGTATGGTGTGTATGGTGTGCGTGGTGTGTATGGTGTGCGTGGTGAGTATAGTGTGCGTGGTGTGTATGGTGTGCGTGGTGAGTATGGTGTGTATGGTGTGTATGGTGTGCATGGTGAGTATGGTGTGCGTGGTGTGTATGGTGTGCGTGGTGTGTTTGGTGTGCGTGGTGTGTATGGTGTGCGTGGTGAGTATGGTGTGCGTGGTGTGTATGGTGTGCGTGGTGTGTATGGTGTGCGTGGTGTGTATGGTGTGCGTGGTGTGTATGGGGGGGCGTGGTGTGTATGGTGTGTGTGGTGTGTATGGTGTGCGTGGTGTGTATGGTGTGCGTGGTGTGTATGGTGTGCGTGGTGTGTATGGTGTGCGTGGTGTGTATGGTGTGCGTGGTGAGTATGGTGTGTATGGTGTGTATGGTGTGCGTGGTGTGTATGGTGTGCGTGGTGTGTATGGTGTGCGTGGTGTGTATGGTGTGCGTTGTATGGTGTGCGTGGTGTGTATGGTGTGCATGGTGAGAATGGTGTGTATGGTGTGTATGGTGTGCGTGGTGTGTATGGTGTGCGTGGTGTGTATGGTGTGCGTGGTGAGTATGGTGTGCGTGGTGTGTATGGTGTGTGTGGTGTGTATGGTGTGCGTGGTGAGTATGGTGTGCTTGGTGTGTATGGTGTGCGTGGTGTGTATGGTGTGCGTGGTGAGTATGGTGTGTATGGTGTGCGTGGTGTGTATGGTGTGCGTGGTGTGTATGGTGTGCGTGGTGTGTATGGTGTGCGTGGTGTGTATGGTGTGCGTGGTGTGTATGGTGTGCGTGGTGTGTATGGTGTGCGTGGTGAGTATGGTGTGTATGGTGTGTATGGTGTGCGTGGTGTGTAAGGTGTGCGTGGTGTGTATGGTGTGCGTGGTGTGTATGGTGTGCGTTGTGTGTATGGTGTGCGTGGTGTGTATGGTGTGCGTGGTGAGAATGGTGTGTATGGTGTGTATGGTGTGCGTGGTGTGTATGGTGTGCGTGGTGTGTATGGTGTGCGTGGTGAGTATGGTGTGCGTGGTGTGTATGGTGTGTGTGGTGTGTATGGTGTGCGTGGTGAGTATGGTGTGCTTGGTGTGTATGGTGTGCGTGGTGTGTATGGTGTGCGTGGTGAGTATGGTGTGTATGGTGTGCGTGGTGTGTATGGTGTGCGTGGTGTGTATGGTGTGCGTGGTGTGTATGGTGTGCGTGGTGTGTATGGTGTGCGTGGTGTGTATGGTGTGCGTGGTGAGTATGGTGTGTATGGTGTGTATGGTGTGCGTGGTGTGTATGGTGTGCGTGGTGAGTATGGTGTGTATGGTGTGTATGGTGTGCGTGGTGTGTATGGTGTGCGTGGTGTGTATGGTGTGCGTGGTGAGTATGGTGTGTATGGTGTGAATGGTGTGCGTGGTGTGTATGGTGTGCGTGGTGAGTATGGTGTGTATGGTGTGTATGGTGTGTATGGTGTGCGTGGTGTGTATGGTGTGCGTGGTGTGTATGGTGTGCGTGGTGTGTATGGTGGGCGTGGTGTGTATGGTGTGTATGGTGTGCGTGGTGAGTATGGTGTGTATGGTGTGCGTGGTGTGTATGGTGTGCGTGGTGTGAATGGTGGGCGTGGTGTGTATGGTGTGCGTGGTGGGTATGGTGTGCGTGGTGTGTATGGTGTGTATGGTGTGTATGGTGTGCGTGGTGTGTATGGTGTGCGTGGTGTGTATGGTGTGTATGGTGTGTATGGTGTGCGTGGTGTGTATGGTGTGTATGGTGTGTATAGTGTGCGTGGTGTGTATGGTGTGCGTGGTGTGTATGGTGTGCGTGGTGTGTATGTTGTGCGTGGTGAGTATGATATGTATGGTTTGCTTGGTGTGTATGGTGTGCGTGGTGTGCGTGGTGTGCGTGGTGAGTATGGTGTGTATGGTGTGCGTGGTGTGTATGGTGTGCGTGGTGTGTATGGTGTGCGTGGTGTGTATGGTGTGCGTGGTGTGTATGGTGTGCGTAGTGTGTATGGTGTGCGTGGTGAGTATGGTGTGTATGGTGTGCGTGGTGTGTATGGTGTGCGTGGTGAGTATGGTGTGTATGGTGTGTATGGTGTGCGTGGTGTGTATGGTGTGCGTGGTGTGTATGGTGCGCATGGTGAGTATGGTGTGTATGGTGTGTATGGTGTGCGTGGTGTGTATGGTGTGCGTGGTGAGTATGGTGTGTATGGTGTGTATGGTGTGCGTGGTGTGTATGGTGTGCGTGGTGTGTATGGTGTGCGTGGTGTGTATTTTGGGCGTGGTGTGTATGGTGCGCATGGTGAGTATGGTGTGTATGGTGTGTATGGTGTGCGTGGTGTGTATGGTGTGCGTGGTGAGTATGGTGTGTATGGTGTGCGTGGTGTGTATGGTGTGCGTGGTGTGTATGGTGTGCGTGGTGTGTATTTTGGGCGTGGTGTGTATGGTGTGTATGGTGTGCGTGGTGAGTATGGTGTGTATGGTGTGTATGGTGTGCGTGGTGTGTATGGTGTGCGTGGTGTGTATGGTGTGCGTGGTGTGTATGGTGTGTATGGTGTGCGTGGTGTGTATGGTGTGCGTGGTGTGTAGGGTGTGCGTGGTGTGTATGGTGGGCGTGGTGTGTATGGTGTGCGTGGTGTGTATGGTGTGCGTGGTGTGTATGGGGTGTATGGTGTGTATGGTGTGCGTGGTGTGTATGGTGTGCGTGGTGTGTATGTTGTGTATGGTGTGCGTGGTGTGTATGGTGTGCGTGGTGTGTATGGTGTGTATGGTGTGCGTGGTGTGTATGGTGTGCGTGGTGTGTATGGTGTGCGTGGTGTGTATGGTGTGCGTGGTGTGTATGGTGTGCGTGGTGTGTATGGTGTGTATGGTGTGCGTGGTGTGTATGGTGTGCGTGGTGTGTATGGTGTACGTGGTGTGTATGGTGTGCGTGGTGTATGTGGTGTGTGTGTGGTGTGTATGGTGTGTATGGTGTGCGTGGTGTGTATGGTGTGTATGGTGTGCATGGTGTGCGTGGTGTGTATGGTGTGCGTGGTGTGTATGGTGTGTATGGTGTGCGTGGTGTGTATGGTGTGTATCGTGTGTATGGTGTGCGTGGTGTGTATGGTGTGTATGGTGTGTATGGTGTGCGTGGTGTGTATGGTGTGTATGGTGTGTATGGTGTGTATGGTGTGCGTGGTGTGTATGGTGTGCGTGGTGTGTATGGTGTGTATGGTGTGCGTGGTGTGTATGGTGTGTATGGTGTGTATGGTGTGCGTGGTGTGTATGGTGTGTATGGTGTGTATGGTGTGCGTGGTGTGTATGGTGTGCGTGGTGTGTATGGTGTGTATGGTGTGCGTGGTGTGTATGGTGTGCGTGGTGTGTATGGTGTGTATGGTGTGCGTGGTGTGTATGGTGTGCGTGGTGTGTATGGTGTGCGTGGTGTGTATGGTGTGCGTGGTGAGTATGGTGTGTATGGTGTGTATGGTGTGCGTGGTGTGCGTGGTGAGTATGGTGTGTATGGTGTGCGTGGTGTGTATGGTGTGCGTGGTGTGTATGGTGTGCGTGGTGTGTATGGTGTGCATGGTGTGCGTGGTGAGTATGGTGTGTATGGTGTGCGTGGTGCGTATGGTGTGCGTGGTGTGTATGGTGTGCGTGGTGTGTATGGTGTGTATGGTGTGCGTGGTGTGTATGGTGTGCGTAGTGAGTATGGTGTGTATGGTGTGCGTGGAGTGTATGGTGTGCGTGGTGTGTATGGTGTGCGTGGTGTGCGTGGTGAGTATCGTGTGTATGGTGTGCGTGGTGTGTATGGTGTGCGTGGTGTGTATGGTGTGCGTGGTGAGTATTGTGTGCGTGGTGAGTATGGTGTGTATGGTGTGTATGGTGTGTGTGGTGAGTATGGTGTGCGTGGTGTGTATGGTGTGCGTGGTGTGTATGGTGTGCGTGGTGAGTATGGTGTGTATGGTGTGCGTGGTGTGTATGGTGTGCGTGGTGTGTATGGTGTGCGTGGTGTGTATGGTGTGCGTGGTGTGTATGGTGTGCGTGGTGTGTATGGTGTGCGTGGTGAGTATGGTGTGCGTGGTGTGTATGGTGTGCGTGGTGAGTATGGTGTGTATGGTGTGTATGGTGTGCATGGTGAGTATGGTGTGCGTGGTGTGTATGGTGTGCGTGGTGTGTTTGGTGTGCGTGGTGTGTATGGTGTGCGTGGTGAGTATGGTGTGCGTGGTGTGTATGGTGTGCGTGGTGTGTATGGTGTGCGTGGTGTGTATGGTGTGCGTGGTGTGTATGGGGGGGCGTAGTGTGTATGGTGTGTGTGGTGTGTATGGTGTGCGTGGTGTGTATGGTGTGCGTGGTGTGTATGGTGTGCGTGGTGTGTATGGTGTGCGTGGTGTGTATGGTGTGCGTGGTGAGTATGGTGTGTATGGTGTGTATGGTGTGCGTGGTGTGTACGGTGTGCGTGGTGTGTATGGTGTGCGTGGTGTGTATGGTGTGCGTGGTGTGTATGGTGTGCGTGGTGTGTAAGGTGTGCGTGGTGTGTATGGTGTGCGTGGTGTGTATGGTGTGCGTTGTGTGTATGGTGTGCGTGGTGTGTATGGTATGCGTGGTGAGAATGGTGTGTATGGTGTGTATGGTGTGCGTGGTGTGTATGGTGTGCGTGGTGTGTATGGTGTGCGTGGTGAGTATGGTGTGCGTGGTGTGTATGGTGTGTGTGGTGTGTATGGTGTGCGTGGTGAGTATGGTGTGCTTGGTGTGTATGGTGTGCGTGGTGTGTATGGTGTGCGTGGTGAGTATGGTGTGTATGGTGTGCGTGGTGTGTATGGTGTGCGTGGTGTGTATGGTGTGCGTGGTGTGTATGGTGTGCGTGGTGTGTATGGTGTGCGTGGTGAGTATGGTGTGTATGGTGTGTATGGTGTGCGTGGTGTGTATGGTGTGCGTGGTGAGTATGGTGTGTATGGTGTGTATGGTGTGCGTGGTGTGTATGGTGTGCGTGGTGTGTATGGTGTGCGTGGTGAGTATGGTGTGTATGGTGTGAATGGTGTGCGTGGTGTGTATGGTGTGCGTGGTGAGTATGGTGTGTATGGTGTGTATGGTGTGTATGGTGTGCGTGGTGTGTATGGTGTGCGTGGTGTGTATGGTGTGCGTGGTGTGTATGGTGGGCGTGGTGTGTATGGTGTGCGTAGTGAGTATGGTGTGTATGGTGTGCGTGGTGTGTATGGTGTGCGTGGTGTGAATGGTGGGCGTGGTGTGTATGGTGTGCGTGGTGGGTATGGTGTGCGTGGTGTGTATGGTGTGTATGGTGTGTATGGTGTGCGTGGTGTGTATGGTGTGCGTGGTGTGTATGGTGTGTATGGTGTGTATGGTGTGCGTGGTGTGTATGGTGTGTATGGTGTGTATAGTGTGCGTGGTGTGTATGGTGTGCGTGGTGTGTATGGTGTGCGTGGTGTGTATGTTGTGCGTGGTGAGTATGGTATGTATGGTTTGCTTGGTGTGTATGGTGTGCGTGGTGTGCGTGGTGAGTATGGTGTGTATGGTGTGCGTGGTGTGTATGGTGTGCGTGGTGTGTATGGTGTGCGTGGTGTGTATGGTGTGCGTGATGTGTATGGTGTGCGTGGTGTGTATGGTGTGCGTGGTGAGTATGGTGTGTATGGTGTGCGTGGTGTGTATGGTGTGCGTGGTGAGTATGGTGTGTATGGTGTGTATGGTGTGCGTGGTGTGTATGGTGTGCGTGGTGTGTATGGTGCGCATGGTGAGTATGGTGTGTATGGTGTGTATGGTGTGCGTGGTGTGTATGGTGTGCGTGGTGAGTATGGTGTGTATGGTGTGTATGGTGTGCGTGGTGTGTATGGTGTGCGTGGTGTGTATGGTGTGCGTGGTGTGTATTTTGGGCGTGGTGTGTATGGTGTGTATGGTGTGCGTGGTGAGTATGGTGTGTATGGTGTGTATGGTGTGCGTGGTGTGTATGGTGTGCGTGGTGTGTATGGTGTGCGTGGTGTGTATGGTGTGTATGGTGTGCGTGGTGTGTATGGTGTGCGTGGTGTGTAGGGTGTGCGTGGTGTGTAGGGTGTGCGTGGTGTGTATGGTGGGCGTGGTGTGTATGGTGTGCGTGGTGTGTATGGTGTGCGTGGTGTGTATGGTGTGTATGGTGTATATGGTGTGCGTGGTGTGTATGGTGTGCGTGGTGTGTATGTTGTGTATGGTGTGCGTGGTGTGTATGGTGTGCGTGGTGTGTATGGTGTGTATGGTGTTCGTGGTGTGTATGGTGTGCGTGGTGTGTATGGTGTGCGTGGTGTGTATGGTGTGCGTGGTGTGTATGGTGTGCGTGGTGTGTATGGTGTGTATGGTGTGCGTGGTGTGTATGGTGTGCGTGGTGTGTATGGTGTACGTGGTGTGTATGGTGTGCGTGGTGTATGTGGTGTGTGTGTGGTGTGTATGGTGTGTATGGTGTGCGTGGTGTGTATGGTGTGTATGGTGTGCATGGTGTGCGTGGTGTGTATGGTGTGCGTGGTGTGTATGGTGTGCGTGGTGAGTATGGTGTGCGTGGTGTGTATGGTGTGCGTGGTGTGTATGGTGTGCGTGGTGAGTATGGTGTGCGTGGTGTGTATGGTGTGCGTGGTGAGTATGGTGTGCGTGGTGTGTATGGTGTGCGCGGTGAGTATGGTGTGCGTGGTGTGTATGTGTGCGTGGTGTGTATGGTGTGCGTGGTGAGTATGGTGTGCGTGGTGTGTATGGTGTGCGTGGTGTGTATGGTGTGTATGGTGTGCGTGGTGTGTATGGTGTGCGTGGTGTGTATGGTGTGTATGGTGTGCGTGGTGTGTATTGTGTGTATGGTGTGCGTGGTGTGTATGGTGTGCGTGGTGAGTATGGTGTGCGTGGTGTGTATGGTGTGCGTGGTGTGTATGGTGTGCGTGGAGTGTATGGTGTGTATGGTGTGTATGGTGTGCGTGGTGTGTATGGTGTGTATGGTGTGTATGGCGGGCGTGGTGTGTATGGTGTGCGTGGTGAGTATGGTGTGTATGGTGTGCGTGGTGTGTATGGTGTGCGTGGTGAGTATGGTGTGTATGGTGTGCGTGGTGTGTATGGTGTGCGTGGTGTGTATGGTGTGCGTGGTGTGTATGGTGTGCGTGGTGAGTATGGTGTGCGTGGTGTGTATAGTGTGCGTGGTGTGTATGGTGTGTATGGTGTGTATGGTGTGCGTGGTGTGTATGGTGTGCATGGTGTGTATGGTGTGCGTGGTGTGTATGGTGTGCGTGGTGTGTATGGTGTGCGTGGTGTGTATGTTGTGCTTGGTGTGTATGGTGTGCGTGGTGTGTATGGTGTGCGTGGTGTGTATGGTGTGCGTGGTGTGCGTGGTGTGTATGGTGTGCGTGGTGTGTATGGTGTGCGTGGTGTGTATGGTGTGCGTGGTGTGTATAGTGTGTATGGTGTACGTGGTGAATATGGTGTGCGTGGTGTGTATGGTGTGCGTGGTGTGTATGGTGTGCGTGGTGTGTATGGTGTGCGTGCTGTGTATGGTGTGCGTGGTGTGTATAGTGTGTATGGTGTACGTGGTGAATATGGTGTGCGTGGTGTATATGGTGTGCGTGGTGTGTATGGTGTGCGTGGTGTGTATGGTGTGCGTACTGTGTATGGTGTGTATGGTGTGCGTGGTGTGTATGGTGTGCGTGCTGTGTATGGTGTGCGTGGTGTGCGTGGTGTGTATGGTGTGTGTGGTGAGTATGGTGCAGTTCTGATCTTGGAATGTGTTCATTCCGTTCTTGTGTGTGCTTCTAATCTCTGACCACAGTCAGTTGTATTATTTTATTTATCTTTTTAATGCTGTGTGCGTTTTATTTTTTTACCCTTTTCCTTATCGGGACTTATGTGTTATATTTTTCATATGTGACCATCGCAAGGTGATACGATGGTCACACGCAAAGGCCCTCCGTTTGTTGAGGGCCTTTGCGTGTGTTTAATTTTCTTTTGTATATTCCGTATTTTCATGTTGTGTGGTCGAGGTTCTGCCTTTGCATAGACTCAATAGTGTTTCCCTAGTTTAGTTCTGTTCCTTTTTGTGCGCGGATTTGCGCTGTGCCCTGGTTCGTTTACTTATATTTTAATGGTGATTTTGTATTTATATAATGTTGTGGTGCATTTATTTTTGTATTGGAATGATGCTTTGTTGCTGGTGATGTATCCTGTGGTGTTCAACAATGTTATGGAGCCTCGGTACCTTGCCTTTTATATGTTACTAGCAGTACCCGGCCACATGCAACCTTTCCTGTCCCCCAGTCCTCCCCACCACTTCCCCCCTCACCCGTCTCCCCGGCCTTCCAACCATTCCCCACTCCACCATCCCCTTTTCCGTCCCACCATGCCCCACTCCCCTGTCCCTTTGTCATCCCCACCAATCTCCATTAGCCCATCCCCTCGACCCCACCATCCAAAACTTCCCTGTTTCCTCGTCCTTCCCAGCCATTACCCCCTCCCTTGTCCCCTCGTCCTCCCCACCATCTCCCTCTTCCATCCATTCGCCATCCCCACCATCCCCACTCCCTCGTCCGATGCCTTCCCAAATGGTCTGAGGTTCTCATCAGAAAATTCGGAACATAAAGTGATCTGATGTTTCCATCACTGAAATATAAAAAAAAACAGTTAAAAAAATGAAATGAAAATATGAAAAAGTAAAAAAATAAACTATACTCATGAAATGCACAGTACGGTGAACAACACAGCTCAATTCCAACGCAATTCACACAAAATAATTAAATCAAAATGGAAATAAATCAAAATCTAGAAATTTCAATTTATCAATGCAATCAGAAACATTGAAATGGAATTGTAACGTATTTAGTATAGTATGTGTGTTGCACCTACATGCAACAGATGGCACTGTTTTTCCAAGAAAAGCATAGTTTTACCTGTAATAGGTGTGGCATCTATACTTATAGGTACGAAATGAAAGGCATGGTAAACAAAACAGCTCAATTCCAACAAAATGTCACACAAAATAGTTAAATAACAAAATGAAATAAATCGAAATCTATGAAAATAACGTTTATCAATGCAATCGGAAACAGTAAAATGAAATTCGTGACATATTTAGTATAGGGTGCATGTTGATATTATGTGCAACAGATGGCGCTGTTTTTCAAAAACGCATATTTTTACCTGTCACAGGGGTGGCATCTATTTAGTAGGTATATAAAAAGATGCGCATATTCGAATAGAACGTTGTATCAAAATTTCAAAGCAATCGGTAAAGAACTTTGGGAGATTACAGCGTGTGTTGCTCTTGCATCAAACAGATGGCGCTGTTTTTCAAAAAGCATGTTTTCTGCGGTCACAGATAAGCCATGTATATAGTAGGTATATAGAAACACGCGCCTATTCGAATGCAACGTCGTGTGTAAATTTCAAAGCAATCGGTAAAGAGGTTTCGAAGATTTCTCTCACATGAAAATCACATGAAAAACACAGTTTAAAAAAAAAACAAGATTTTCCGTCACAGACGTGACATCAATATAATATGTATATAAAAACCTGCTCGGATGCGAATGGAACATTGTGTGAAAATTTCAAAGCAATCGGTGAGAAACTTTAGGTGATTAGCGATTTTGAACAAACGAACATTTCCATTTTTATTTATATAGATTTTATAATAAAGAGATAAAAAAAGATTATGAGGTGTGTTAGTTTATAACAGATACAAAAAGGATTGAGGTAAAGTTGGTGGATAGAAAGTAATGGGGGTTGGGTGAGGAGGAGGAGGGGTTTCATGTGGTCGGGTGGTGGATGGGGGGAGAACCCCTCCTCAGAGGTCAACAACACGCCAGGCAGCGTGGCGTCGTCTCCAGAGTGTCTTGAACCCCCGAACCTCTCCCCCCCCCCCCCCACCCCCGGCAACACACCCAACTCTGTTCCCAGCCCGTCCTCCAAACAAAGATCCAAAAGTGATTCCATGCACCCGCCAAACCCCCTGTTTATGAATGAAAAGCGGTTTACACACGACTCACAACTGCAGACGTTCGAACATATCCGGAACAAGTGCTTCACTGACGAATTTTGTTCGAATCACAACGCTATAAATGCTTCACCCACGTACTACAAATACAAATAATCGCCAACAGAACCTAAACACCTAACCTAACCTAACCTATGCCTATATATGCACAATATGCTAATATATTATAATATTAATTTATACTTGAGAAAATTCCCGTTTTGAATGAACAGCGTATTCAAATTTATGAATGCGTCTGTGGGGTCGACCGCTGGATGTAATGGACTTGAGTCGAGGACGGGTTGCAGCCCCTGTCTGCGGCGCCCCCCCCCCCTCCCCCTCCCATCCACCCGTAGCGCGACCCCCAAAACTGGCAGGATGACCAGTGGCTCAAAACCCCATTTAAGCTCCTCGACCCTCTTTAAGATCCTCCTCCTCGGACCTAAAACAGTAGTAGACCTGCAATACGTAATTAAGACATTCAGAACGACCTGCAAACACAGTAAGACGACGCCAAATAAAAACAGTTAATCTTAAAGCTTAATCAAAATCAATCCCATTTTGTGTCAAGCACGCAGCGTCTCGCAGCTTGACCAACCGCCAGCTTGCTCTGTCTTGGTGGTGATCAGTTCTCGAGCTATGCCTTAAGGTACTCTCCTTAGGATGGCAGTTCCCGCCATCCTTAGGATGGCGGGAACTGCACTTACATTACTCAAAAATTTGATTTCATAAACCTAAGTTTACGGAGTTTTTTTTTAAGCTGACAGCACTGAAATATGTTATGATGGGGTGCGATGCTAGAGGACCCCATGGCGGCACTGCTATCCTGTGGCATAACATCATGCAGTGTAAACCTGTTTGTGGTCAATACCGTGCCAGGGCGCACTACCGGTCTCTCTCTAATAGTGCTCGCCAGTCGTTGATCGTGTGTGCGTGTGTATGTGTGTGTGTGTGTGTGTGTGTGTGTGTGTGTGTATGTGTGTGTGTGTGTGTGTGTGTGTACTCACCTAGTTGTACTCACCTAGTTGTGTTTGCGGGGGTTGAGCTCTGGCTCTTTGGTCCCGCCTCTCAACCGTCAATCAACAGGTGTACAGATTCCTGAGCCTGTCGGGCTCTATCATATCTACACTTGAAACTGTGTATGGAGTCAGCCTCCACCACATCACTTCCTAATGCATTCCATTTGTCAACCACTCTGACACTAAAAAAGTTCTTTTTAATATCTCTGTGGTTCATTTGGGCACTCAGTTTCCACCTGTGTCCCCTTGTGCGTGTACTCATTGTGTTAAATAGACTGTCTTTATCTACCCTATCAATTCCCTTCAGAATCTTGAATGTGGTGATCATGTCCCCCCTAAGTCTTCTGTCTTCCAGTGAAGTGAGGTTTAATTCCCGTAGTCTCTCCTCGTAGCTCATACCTCTCAGCTCGGTTACTAGTCTGGTGGCAAACCTTTGAACCTTTTCCAGTTTAGTCTTATCCTTGACTAGATATGTGTGACTGTGTGTGTGTGTGTGTATGTGTGTGTGTGTGTGTGTGTGTGTGTGTGTGTGTGTGTGTGTGTGTGTGTGTGTGTGTGTGTGTGTGTGTGTGTGTGTATGTGTGTGTGTGTGTGTGTGTGTGCCTTGTTTCAACTCCAACTGTGTACAAGTGTGGGGAGATATATGTCAGCGGAATTATCACAGTTGGCTAGTTCGTATCATTATGCATTAAACATTTGGTATAACCAATAAAAACTTTTGGTATAACCAATAAAAACTTTTGGTATAACCAATAAAAACTTTTGGTATAACCAAAATGAACTTTGGGTATAACCAACATAAAGATGGTCAGACTAGAGACGGCTGGTTAGGCCAGATCACACGCAGCACTAAGGGGATCAATGCCACCAAGCTATATAAAGGATTTAGAAAGAAAAATATAATATTGTGAACTCAAAGGTTGCTGATAACATTTCAAGAAAACGTTTTCCAAATTTTCAGGTGATATTAGAAAAATATAAAGTTCATGCAAAAAGATAACGAACGTCATGGATGGTTCCTCTGGGCTCCTTAATATATGTAATATATACTCATGTAATATGTAATATTAACATGTAATATACTCAAAGAGAAATACTCAACGTTGTTCAACAATGCTGTATGCCGGGTAGATGAGAGTCAGACGGATATAAGTTCATCTGTATGTGACACCTGTGTACACTCTGCCCCTAATATTAAACACCAAAATTCTCACTAATGAAGAAGAAAGCTGAAAAAAACGCGAAAAATATAGGGGGTTACGAAAGTCCCTTTAACATATACTAAGAAAATCTAAACATGGAACACTGAAACTCTGTCTGTCTGTGTGTAATAAACTCCTTTATACTTGCTCCTATTCCAGAAACCTGCTGGCTGTCTATGTCCGTCAATAAATATAGAGCTATTGCCCTAAACACACTATTAAAAGCAAGGCACTTAACTATACACTCTCTCAGTGATTCTCTCACTGATCAACTAGACATCTCGGACTCTAAAGCTGGAAGTTGCACTGGTCACTCTCCACCAGAAGGTGACCATCGTGGTCACCAACGTGGTCACCACAGTCACCAACGTGGTCACCACAGTCACCAACGTGGTCACCAACGTGGTCACCACAGTCACCAACGTGGTCACCAACGTGGTCACCAACGTGGTCACCACAGTCACCAACGTGGTCACCAACGTGGTCACCACAGTCACCAACGTGGTCACTAACGTGGTCACCACAGTCACCAACGTGGTCACCACAGTCACCAACGTGGTCACCAACGTGGTCACCACAGTCACCAACGTGGTCACCACAGTCACCAACGTGGTCACCAACGTGGTCACCACAGTCACCAACGTGGTCACCAACGTGGTCACCACAGTCACCAACGTGGTCACCAACGTGGTCACCACAGTCTCCAACGTGGTCACCACAGTCACCAACGTCGTCACCAACGTGGTCACCACAGTCTCCAACGTGGTCACCACAATCACCAACGTGGTCACCAACGTGGTCACCACAGTCACCAACGTGGTCACCAACGTGGTCACCACAGTCACCAACGTGGTCACCACAGTCACCAACGTGGTCACCACAGTCACCAACGTGGTCACCAACGTGGTCACCACAGTCACCAACGTGGTCACCAACGTGGTCACCACAGTCACCAACGTGGTCACCACAGTCACCAACGTGGTCACCACAGTCACCAACGTGGTCACCACAGTCACCAACGTGGTCACCACAGTCACCAACGTGGTCACCAACGTGGTCACCACAGTCACCAACGTGGTCACCACAGTCACCAACGTGGTCACCACAGTCACCAACGTGGTCACCACAGTCACCAACGTGGTCACCACAGTCACCAACGTGGTTACCAGTCACCAACGTGGTCACCACAGTCACCAACGTGGTCACCACAGTCACCAACGTGGTCACCACAGTCACCAACGTGGTCACCACAGTCACCAACGTGGTCACCACAGTCACCAACGTGGTCACCACAGTCACCAACGTGGTCACCAACGTGGTCACCACAGTCACCAACGTGGTCACCAACGTGGTCACCACAGTCACCAACGTGGTCACCAACGTGGTCACCACAGTCACCAACGTCGTCACCAACGTGGTCACCACAGTCACCAACGTGGTCACCACAGTCACCAACGTGGTCACCAACGTGGTCACCACAGTCACCAACGTCGTCACCAACGTGGTCACCACAGTCACCAACGTGGTCACCACAGTCACCAACGTGGTCACCAACGTGGTCACCACAGTCACCAACGTGGTCACCAACGTGGTCACCACAGTCACCAACGTGGTCACCACAGTCACCAACGTGGTCACCAACGTGGTCACCACAGTCACCAACGTGGTCACCACAGTCACTAACGTGGTCACCAACGTGGTCACCACAGTCACCAACGTGGTCACCACAGTCACCAACGTGGTCACCACAGTCACCAACGTGGTCACCACAGTCACCAACGTGGTCACCACAGTCACCAACGTGGTTACCAGTCACCAACGTGGTCACCACAGTCACCAACGTGGTCACCACAGTCACCAACGTGGTCACCACAGTCACCAACGTGGTCACCACAGTCACCAACGTGGTCACCAACGTGGTCACCACAGTCACCAACGTGGTCACCACAGTCACCAACGTGGTCACCAACGTGGTCACCACAGTCACCAACGTGGTCACCAACGTGGTCACCACAGTCACCAACGTCGTCACCAACGTGGTCACCACAGTCACCAACGTGGTCACCAACGTGGTCACCACAGTCACCAACGTGGTCACCAACGTGGTCACCACAGTCACCAACGTGGTCACCAAAGTCACCAACGTGGTCACCAACGTGGTCACCAACGTGGTCACCACAGTCACCAACGTGGTCACCAACGTGGTCACCACAGTCACCAACGTGGTCACCAACGTGGTCACCACAGTCACCAACGTGGTCACCACAGTCACCAACGTGGTCACCACAGTCACCAACGTGGTCACCACAGTCACCAACGTGGTCACCACAGTCACCAACGTGGTCACCAACGTGGTCACCACAGTCACCAGCGTGGTCACCAACGTGGTCACCACAGTCACCAACGTGGTCACCAAAGTCACCAACGTGGTCACCAACGTGGTCACCACAGTCACCAACGTGGTCACCAACGTGGTCACCACAGTCACCAACGTGGTCACCACAGTCACCAACGTGGTCACCACAGTCACCAACGTGGTCACCACAGTCACCAACGTGGTCACCAACGTGGTCACCCACAGTCACCAACGTGGTCACCACAGTCACCAACGTGGTCACCACAGTCACCAACGTGGTCACCACAGTCACCAACGTGGTCACCAACGTGGTCACCACAGTCACCAACGTGGTCACCACAGTCACCAACGTGGTCACCAACGTGGTCACCACAGTCACCAACGTGGTCACCACAGTCACCAACGTGGTCACCACAGTCACCAACGTGGTCACCAACGTGGTCACCACAGTCACCAACGTGGTCACCAACGTGGTCACCACAGTCACCAACGTGGTCACCAACGTGGTCACCACAGTCACCAACGTCGTCACCAACGTGGTCACCACAGTCACCAACGTGGTCACCAACGTGGTCACCACAGTCACCAACGTGGTCACCACAGTCACCAACGTGGTCACCAAAGTCACCAACGTGGTCACCAACGTGGTCACCAACGTGGTCACCACAGTCACCAACGTGGTCACCAACGTGGTCACCACAGTCACCAACGTGGTCACTAACGTGGTCACCACAGTCACCAACGTGGTCACCACAGTCACCAACGTGGTCACCAACGTGGTCACCACAGTCACCAACGTGGTCACCACAGTCACCAACGTGGTCACCAACGTGGTCACCACAGTCACCAACGTGGTCACCACAGTCACCAACGTGGTCACCAACGTGGTCACCACAGTCACCAACGTGGTCACCAACGTGGTCACCACAGTCACCAACGTGGTCACCAACGTGGTCACCACAGTCTCCAACGTGGTCACCACAGTCACCAACGTCGTCACCAACGTGGTCACCACAGTCTCCAACGTGGTCACCACAATCACCAACGTGGTCACCAACGTGGTCACCACAGTCACCAACGTGGTCACCAACGTGGTCACCACAGTCACCAACGTGGTCACCACAGTCACCAACGTGGTCACCACAGTCACCAACGTGGTCACCAACGTGGTCACCACAGTCACCAACGTGGTCACCAACGTGGTCACCACAGTCACCAACGTGGTCACCACAGTCACCAACGTGGTCACCACAGTCACCAACGTGGTCACCACAGTCACCAACGTGGTCACCACAGTCACCAACGTGGTCACCAACGTGGTCACCACAGTCACCAACGTGGTCACCACAGTCACCAACGTGGTCACCACAGTCACCAACGTGGTCACCACAGTCACCAACGTGGTCACCACAGTCACCAACGTGGTTACCAGTCACCAACGTGGTCACCACAGTCACCAACGTGGTCACCACAGTCACCAACGTGGTCACCACAGTCACCAACGTGGTCACCACAGTCACCAACGTGGTCACCACAGTCACCAACGTGGTCACCACAGTCACCAACGTGGTCACCAACGTGGTCACCACAGTCACCAACGTGGTCACCAACGTGGTCACCACAGTCACCAACGTGGTCACCAACGTGGTCACCACAGTCACCAACGTCGTCACCAACGTGGTCACCACAGTCACCAACGTGGTCACCACAGTCACCAACGTGGTCACCAACGTGGTCACCACAGTCACCAACGTCGTCACCAACGTGGTCACCACAGTCACCAACGTGGTCACCACAGTCACCAACGTGGTCACCAACGTGGTCACCACAGTCACCAACGTGGTCACCAACGTGGTCACCACAGTCACCAACGTGGTCACCACAGTCACCAACGTGGTCACCAACGTGGTCACCACAGTCACCAACGTGGTCACCACAGTCACTAACGTGGTCACCAACGTGGTCACCACAGTCACCAACGTGGTCACCACAGTCACCAACGTGGTCACCACAGTCACCAACGTGGTCACCACAGTCACCAACGTGGTCACCACAGTCACCAACGTGGTTACCAGTCACCAACGTGGTCACCACAGTCACCAACGTGGTCACCACAGTCACCAACGTGGTCACCACAGTCACCAACGTGGTCACCACAGTCACCAACGTGGTCACCAACGTGGTCACCACAGTCACCAACGTGGTCACCACAGTCACCAACGTGGTCACCAACGTGGTCACCACAGTCACCAACGTGGTCACCAACGTGGTCACCACAGTCACCAACGTCGTCACCAACGTGGTCACCACAGTCACCAACGTGGTCACCAACGTGGTCACCACAGTCACCAACGTGGTCACCAACGTGGTCACCACAGTCACCAACGTGGTCACCAAAGTCACCAACGTGGTCACCAACGTGGTCACCAACGTGGTCACCACAGTCACCAACGTGGTCACCAACGTGGTCACCACAGTCACCAACGTGGTCACCAACGTGGTCACCACAGTCACCAACGTGGTCACCACAGTCACCAACGTGGTCACCACAGTCACCAACGTGGTCACCACAGTCACCAACGTGGTCACCACAGTCACCAACGTGGTCACCAACGTGGTCACCACAGTCACCAGCGTGGTCACCAACGTGGTCACCACAGTCACCAACGTGGTCACCAAAGTCACCAACGTGGTCACCAACGTGGTCACCACAGTCACCAACGTGGTCACCAACGTGGTCACCACAGTCACCAACGTGGTCACCACAGTCACCAACGTGGTCACCACAGTCACCAACGTGGTCACCACAGTCACCAACGTGGTCACCAACGTGGTCACCACAGTCACCAACGTGGTCACCACAGTCACCAACGTGGTCACCACAGTCACCAACGTGGTCACCACAGTCACCAACGTGGTCACCAACGTGGTCACCACAGTCACCAACGTGGTCACCACAGTCACCAACGTGGTCACCAACGTGGTCACCACAGTCACCAACGTGGTCACCACAGTCACCAACGTGGTCACCACAGTCACCAACGTGGTCACCAACGTGGTCACCACAGTCACCAACGTGGTCACCAACGTGGTCACCACAGTCACCAACGTGGTCACCAACGTGGTCACCACAGTCACCAACGTCGTCACCAACGTGGTCACCACAGTCACCAACGTGGTCACCAACGTGGTCACCACAGTCACCAACGTGGTCACCACAGTCACCAACGTGGTCACCAAAGTCACCAACGTGGTCACCAACGTGGTCACCAACGTGGTCACCACAGTCACCAACGTGGTCACCAACGTGGTCACCACAGTCACCAACGTGGTCACCACAGTCACCAACGTGGTCACCACAGTCACCAACGTGGTCACCACAGTCACCAACGTGGTCACCACAGTCACCAACGTGGTCACCACAGTCACCAACGTGGTCACCACAGTCACCAGCGTGGTCACCAACGTGGTCACCACAGTCACCAATGTGGTCACCAAAGTCACCAACGTGGTCACCACAGTCACCAACGTGGTCACCAACGTGGTCACCACAGTCACCAACGTGGTCACCAACGTGGTCACCACAGTCACTAACGTGGTCACCACAGTCACCAACGTGGTCACCACAGTCACCACAGTCACCAACGTGGTCACCAACGTGGTCACCAACGTGGTCACCACAGTCACCAACGTGGTCACCAACGTGGTCACCACAGTCACCAACGTGGTCACCAACGTGGTCACCACAGTCACCAACGTGGTCACCACAGTCACCAACGTGGTCACCACAGTCACCAACGTGGTCACCACAGTCACCAACGTGGTCACCAACGTGGTCACCACAGTCACCAGCGTGGTCACCAACGTGGTCACCACAGTCACCAATGTGGTCACCAAAGTCACCAACGTGGTCACCAACGTGGTCACCACAGTCACCAACGTGGTCACCAACGTGGTCACCACAGTCACCAACGTGGTCACCAACGTGGTCACCACAGTCACTAACGTGGTCACCACAGTCACCAACGTGGTCACCACAGTCACCACAGTCACCAACGTGGTCACCACAAGTAGTGGAATTGAGGCCATAACGTGTCCGTTTTGCTTTTTTTGAGGGACACGTTATGGCCTCATGTGTTTTCGTTACAAATGGCGAGGGACACGTTATGGCCTCATGTGTTTTCGTTACAAATGGCGAGGGACACGTTATGGCCTCATGTGTTTTCGTTACAAATGGCGAGGGACACGTTATGGCCTCATGTGTTTTCGTTACAAATGGCGAGGGACACGTTATGGCCTCATGTGTTTTCGTTACAAATGGCAAGGGACACGTTATGGCCTCATGTGTTTTCGTTACAAATGGCGAGGGAGACGTTATGGTCTAGGTGTTTTTGTTACAAATGGCGAGGGACACGTTATGGCCCCATGTTTTTTCGTTACCCCGGTGAGATTTAAAGGGCCACGTTATGACCCCATGTTTTTTCGTTACCCCGGTGAGATTTAAGGGACACGTTATGGCCTCATGTTTTTTCGTTACCCCGGTGAGCCATGCACGGGCATTGCTAATGGTCAATGACGTCATCAACTTACCTGGGGATTAAAAGGCTGGCTTCTGGCCCCATCATATTTCGCACAGGCATTGCTAATAGTCACCCCGTAATCTTCTTCCCTGAATAAGTCCGTTTTCTGTTATAGTATGTTTATTCCCATTTTCAATATTTATAGCAAAGGGGGATTCAAATGCTACCTTCTGTCAAGCCTAATGTGCAATGGCGTTAATCATTATAAGCTCGTTTTTCTCAATAAGGTATTGCCGTACTGTTTCCCATTGTCTAAGATCATTTTATAGCTAAGATTACATAATAATAACATAAGAAATGACTTCAAACCCTGTTTACAGAACCAGTATTTACCCAGGTCTTTTTCCTAATTCTAAAACTTATTCCAATTTATGTCCATTGTTTCATGTTCTGACTAGTGTTGATAATTTTAATAGTCTATTAATATTCCCCCTTTATCATGTCCATTCATTCACAGCTCTATCATGTCACCTCTATTTCTTTGCCTTTCTAGAGAATATAATTTATGCTTTGTCAATCTTTCTTCAGAAATTGCTTATTGAGCATAGGGCAAAATAAAAATAAAAATTTACTATCTTTCATTTGTATGAAAACAGTCCCCTGCCAGGCATGGTGACTTCAATGCGATTTCAGTACTAATCCAACATTACTGTATAAACTAACAGTCCCCTGCCAGGCATGGTAACTTCAATGAAAAGCAATCCTCTCATGTTTTGAAATAAAGCCTTCGTTTCTGACGTCATCATCCCTAATGTGGCGCGAGGCGCGCTAAATGCGGATCCCAGGAGGTTCACACATAAGTGTGAACTCTTAATCAGGCTTAATACCTCACCTATACTCTATGCTTCATCAGAGTTGATATTCAGCTACAATAGCTCGTATTTTCGCTCATTACTTATATTTTCTGTTATTCATAAACCCGATCAAACCTTCCTAACCTAACCTAACCTAACATATTATTTATAACAAACAAATACATTCTACAGAACAGTTATTGTTGTTGTTTAGTGACATCGTGAAAAGCGAGCTCAGGTATAGGGACAATGTATTGATGGTCATTAGCATATAGGTGTGAAGGTATTGCAGTACCTTACTGGTCAACTATGTATGACGTCACCAGATGGCCAATGCGGCCTTTAGCATCCTACCTGTATATGCATTATTTTTTTATGTTATTATTCTAAAATGGCTAGACTATCCATCCCCACCTAACCTATTCAGAGGTTTAAGAATATACATTTTAGTCATCTGCGACTGTAATCATTCATTATGCAGTAATAAGTTCAAAACTAGAATAGATGCCCAAATGTCGTACCGCAATTTTTAGAAGCATCGTACGTCTGGCAGCACAGCAGGTAAGCTGACCTGGCGCGTATAAGCCATTAAAATCTAAATACAGAATATATTTATCAGTGCTAGAAGGATCAGCACCTGTATGCTCATTTTGTACACTCGTGTGTTGTCGTACAACAGAGGTAAATCCGCCTCTTAGATTTCTACGCAATACATCGTACAAATGGGGATCAGAAATAGAGTCCAAGACAACTTGACTCTTAAACAAGAAAGCGTCCCATGCAAAACTAGATAACGAGACATAGTGTGTAATGTCTAACTTGTACAGCTCAAGCATGGTCTTGCGCCATACAGTGAACACATCACACAATAGTCCAGTATCTACTTTTAAATAGACCTTTAAGTAATCCCCAATGGTCTTGCATTCCGCTAATCTAAAGACTTCTTTAGCCTGTGTATAATCGGCCTCGCTTATGGCCTCGTGTTTTAAACTATTGAAAAAGGCTTCGGGAGGAGGAAGAGCCGGTTCATTTAATTTCTCCAAAGATGAAATGTAGTCATAACAGAAGACCTGTTTGCCTGTCTTTAATAAATGGTGGGCAGCTGCAGGGACGTCATCTAGCATAACTGAGGTGTAAGTGGTGGGTTTACCTTCCTTGATATGTTCTTTACCTAGTTTTTCTAGCCCACCATTTAGTAAAGCCAGACTATCCATAAACCGAAGTTTACCGATATCTACTTTCATGAACTTAAATCCATCTTTGGAGGCAATGTCAATTTCACGGTTAGGGACGTTAGACAATTCATTTAAAATTACCCCGAGGTCATAAGCCGCATTGTGAGAGAATGTGTATAAATATTTATAAGAATTTCTGCACAACATGTTGCACCTTTGGCAATAGGCAGCTAGATAATTATTAAATTCAATAGCATGATCATGATGACGGTGCTTGTCCATAGCTGATTTAAATGGACTATAACACATTTCACATGTGGTCTGACGTCTATAGGCTTGCCAATGTTCACGTGTCATAGATATTTTGTATTTAGGCATGGCAGATTTGATTCTCTTCCATGCTTTCTCCAAAGTATTAATGAAATGATTCACAGGGTCATCCCCCATATACGTTAATTTATCCACCACCTCCAATTCCCTGTTGATGATGATAAAAGCATATGCCACAGCTTTATGACGCTTCTCGATCATACCTTGGGGATTGGAGGGGTCCAACAAGCACTCGAAATCATAATATGCCGTGTGAGACGGTCCATAAGCACGACCGTAATTTTGGAATTTGATTTTATGACCTTCAGGGTAAAATTTCAATGTTTGTTTAACTTCACATGACGCTTCGTGATCCCGCATAGCATCAGGTGACAAATGAATTAAACATGAATGACAAAAAATATGATTGTTTGGTATTCTGCTAGAATTACTACGCATGTTGCGAACATACTGATTGAAATCTTTAATGAGTACAAGATGCTGATCCTCCAACATGAGCAAAGGTACTTTAGGTGCAGAATGTTCCCTGCCTTTCCTAGCTTAGCTAATATAGTACCTATTGTCTTCACGAGTGAGCACATAGATAAAAATACTTAATTTATTTATACTTTCTATTTTATTAATGTTATCGTACGTTATGGGAATTTCGATATCCTCACTCCAACGGACAAATCTAAGACACCACCTGGCAGATTTGGAACGCCTGCCAATGTTGCGTAAGTCCATTCCCCGAGCAAGGCATATATATGCAGCTAAACATTGGATCAAACATATATTTTGTTCGCCTTTAGGGTTGAAAATATGTCTCGAACCACGCAATTTATCCGGATAAGGTACGTATTCTCCTAGACGGATGGGATGCTGAACAGCTATGGAATTGATATAAAAACCAGAAATGCTCTGTATACCTAGACTCGAACCTTCTGTCTTGGCAAAGAACTCTTCTAACTTATTGTCCAATTCAGCAATCCATTGATCTACGACAACACTAGCCTCATGCCTAGATACAGTGCGTTGCTCGGCCCTTATAGGTAACTCTCCCTCAAAATCAGGTTCATTTTCTTGATTAAGCCGTTGTAAATTAAATGTAAAATCAGGGTATATCAAGAGGGCAGGAGGGAAATTGGGGTGAACGGCATCAAACAAGGATTCTATTTGCTGAATAAAATAATCACGATATATAGTCAAATAATGGGCAGGATCTCCTTGGGCATGATCTGGGATGCTATATGAATGGCGTATGTACCCCCCATTGAAATTATTAATCACTTCAAGAACTTCGGGTTGAGGAGGAAGTAAAACATCTACCTGCTGCTGCTGTTCCTGAGGCGGTGGAGAATTAGCGATAGGCTGGCTGGCTTCCACATCTGAATCTGCTTCCCAAACCAAATGCAGGGAGTCCTCATCCTCTAGATGGCTACCTAGAGTAAAAAGAATTGAGATTTTTAATAAAAAATAATATAAATTTAATATAGGAATGTTTACAAATAAATAATGCAAGGTTATGGAAATAATCACTGAGGATGATACTTACGATCTAGACTGGGCCTGCTATTGTTACTATCTTCTAATGGCGGTGTACGAGCTTGACTAGTGCTAGGTTCTCCAGCCTCATTCCCTCCTCCACGAGGATATTCCTCATCCAACTGTTCAACAGATGATCCTGAAAAAAAAAAAAAAACATTAATTATTTTTTGTAGATGTTAGTTAGCATTCATAACATATTTTTAAATGACGGATTATTGATGGGAATAGTGCAATATTATCTCAGATTAATAAAATTAATAATGAATACTGATGATGGATATTAACTTACTTTCGCTCTGAGGCGATGAAGCTTCTGAGGTCTCAGAATCGGATCTGGTGTTAGACTCTATATAGTCATCAACATCCAGATTCATACAAAATGGACAGGTTTCGGGGTCGCGACCTGTGGATCACAGTAATATTACTTATGCGAATAAAAACAATATTACTGAAGCTGGTAGGCAATATTTTTTTTTTTTATAAAATATCACATGCTGCTGGTGTAATTCTATATAAAATCATTTGATCATAAACGAAGCAAGTGTTGCTGATATTAATATTACTCACGACTGGTGCAGAAGATTTTGGAACACGAGGTGCAGACTGCATCATAATGTCCACGAGGGATATTAACACACTGGGGACAGCATAACACACACTCACGACGCGAGTTGGCTGTATATGAGATATGACATTCTATGCACCTTACTTCGCACAAGTGCAATTTCCCCTGCTTTGGCTTATTGCAGAAAGGACAAGTTTCCATGGTTGCGTATTGTTGTTGAATAATACAGAGGTCTGGTGAAATGTCCAGGAGCGATGTTGGCTGCTTGTGCTGGCTGGGAGAGCTAGAGATGTACTGACCTATTTGACTGGGGAATGGCGGCCAGGTCAGCTTACCTGCTGTGCTGCCAGACGTACGATGCTTCTAAAAATTGCGGTACGACATTTGGGCATCTATTCTAGTTTTGAACTTATTACTGCATAATGAATGATTACAGTCGCAGATGACTAAAATGTATATTCTTAAACCTCTGAATAGGTTAGGTGGGGATGGATAGTCTAGCCATTTTAGAATAATAACATAAAAAAATAATGCATATACAGGTAGGATGCTAAAGGCCGCATTGGCCATCTGGTGACGTCATACATAGTTGACCAGTAAGGTACTGCAATACCTTCACACCTATATGCTAATGACCATCAATACATTGTCCCTATACCTGAGCTCGCTTTTCACGATGTCACTAAACAACAACAATAACTGTTCTGTAGAATGTATTTGTTTGTTATAAATAATATGTTAGGTTAGGTTAGGTTAGGAAGGTTTGATCGGGTTTATGAATAACAGAAAATATAAGTAATGAGCGAAAATACGAGCTATTGTAGCTGAATATCAACTCTGATGAAGCATAGAGTATAGGTGAGGTATTAAGCCTGATTAAGAGTTCACACTTATGTGTGAACCTCCTGGGATCCGCATTTAGCGCGCCTCGCGCCACATTAGGGATGATGACGTCAGAAACGAAGGCTTTATTTCAAAACATGAGAGGATTGCTTTTCATTGAAGTTACCATGCCTGGCAGGGGACTGTTAGTTTATACAGTAATGTTGGATTAGTACTGAAATCGCATTGAAGTCACCATGCCTGGCAGGGGACTGTTTTCATACAAATGAAAGATAGTAAGTTTTTATTTTTATTTTGCCCTATGCTCAATAAGAAATTTCTGAAGAAAGATTGACAAAGAATAAATTATATTCTCTAGAAAGGCAAAGAAATAGAGGTGACATGATAGAGCTGTGAATGAATGGACATGATAAAGGGGGAATATTAATAGACTATTAAAATTATCAACACTAGTCAGAACATGAAACAATGGACATAAATTTGAATAAGTTTTAGAATTAGGAAAAAGACCTGGGTAAATACTGGTTCTGTAAACAGGGTTTGAAGTCATTTCTTATGTTATTATTATGTAATCTTAGCTATAAAATGATCTTAGACAATGGGAAACAGTACGGCAATACCTTATTGAGAAAAACGAGCTTATAATGATTAACGCCATTGCACATTAGGCTTGACAGAAGGTAGCATTTGAATCCGCCTTTGCTATAAATATTGAAAATGGGAATAAACATACTATAACAGAAAACGGACTTATTCAGGGAAGAAGATTACGGGGTGACTATTAGCAATGCCTGTGCGAAATATGATGGGGCCAGAAGCCAGCCTTTTAATCCCCAGGTAAGTTGATGACGTCATTGACCATTAGCAATGCCCGTGCATGGCTCACCGGGGTAACGAAAAAACATGAGGCCATAACGTGTCCCTTAAATCTCACCAGGGTAACGAAAAAACATGGGGTCATAACGTGGCCCTTTAAATCTCACCGGGGTAACGAAAAAACATGGGGCCATAACGTGTCCCTCGCCATTTGTAACAAAAACACCTAGACCATAACGTCTCCCTCGCCATTTGTAACGAAAACACATGAGGCCATAACGTGTCCCTTGCCATTTGTAACGAAAACACATGAGGCCATAACGTGTCCCTCGCCATTTGTAACGAAAACACATGAGGCCATAACGTGTCCCTCGCCATTTGTAACGAAAACACATGAGGCCATAACGTGTCCCTCGCCATTTGTAACGAAAACACATGAGGCCATAACGTGTCCCTCGCCATTTGTAACGAAAACACATGAGGCCATAACGTGTCCCTCAAAAAAAGCAAAACGGACACGTTATGGCCTCAATTCCACTACTACCACAGTCACCAACGTGGTCACCACAGTCACCAACGTGGTCACCACAGTCACCAACGTGGTCACCAACGTGGTCACCACAGTCACCAACGTGGTCACCACAGTCACCAACGTGGTCACCACAGTCACCAACGTGGTCACCAACGTGGTCACCACAGTCACCAACGTGGTCACCACAGTCACCAACGTGGTCACCACAGTCACCAACGTGGTCACCACAGTCACCAACGTGGTCACCAACGTGGTCACCACAGTCACCAACGTGGTCACCAACGTGGTCACCACAGTCACCAACGTGGTCACCACAGTCACCAACGTGGTCACCACAGTCACCAACGTGGTCACCAACGTGGTCACCACAGTCACCAACGTGGTCACCAACGTGGTCACCACAGTCACCAACGTGGTCACCACAGTCACCAACGTGGTCACCAACGTGGTCACCAACGTGGTCACCACAGTCACCAACGTGGTCACCACAGTCACCAACGTGGTCACCAACGTGGTCACCACAGTCACCAACGTGGTCACCAACGTGGTCACCACAGTCACCAACGTGGTCACCAACGTGGTCACCACAGTCACCAACGTGGTCACCAACGTGGTCACCACAGTCACCAACGTGGTCACCACAGTCACCAACGTGGTCACCACAGTCACCAACGTGGTCACCAACGTGGTCACCACAGTCACCTACGTGGTCACCAACGTGGTCACCACAGTCACCAACGTGGTCACCACAGTCACCAACGTGGTCACCACAGTCACCAACGTGGTCACCACAGTCACCAACGTGGTCACCACAGTCACCAACGTGGTCACCACAGTCACCAACGTGGTCACCACAGTCACCAACGTGGTCACCACAGTCACCAACGTGGTCACCAACGTGGTCACCACAGTCACCAACGTGGTCACCACAGTCACCAACGTGGTCACCACAGTCACCAACGTGGTCACCACAGTCACCAACGTGGTCACCACAGTCACCAACGTGGTCACCACAGTCACCAACGTGGTCACCACAGTCACCAACGTGGTCACCACAGTCACCAACGTGGTCACCAACGTGGTCACCACAGTCACCAACGTGGTCACCAACGTGGTCACCAACGTGGTCACCACAGTCACCAACGTGGTCACCACAGTCACCAACGTGGTCACCAACGTGGTCACCACAGTCACCAACGTGGTCACCAACGTGGTCACCACAGTCACCAACGTGGTCACCAACGTGGTCACCACAGTCACCAACGTGGTCACCAACGTGGTCACCAGTCACCAACGTGGTCACCACAGTCACCAACGTGGTCACCAACGTGGTCACCACGTCACCAACTGGTCACCACAGTCACCAACGTGGTCACCACAGTCACCAACGTGGTCACACAGTCACTAACGTGGTCACCACAGTCACCAACGTGGTCACCACAGTCACCAACGTGGTCACCACCGTCACCACGTGGTCACCACAGTCACCACACGTGGTCACCACAGTCACCAACGTGGTCACCACAGTCACCAACGTGGGTCCACCTCAGTCACCAACGTGGTCACCACAGTCACCAACGTGGTCACCACAGTCACCAACGTGGTCACCACAGTCATCAACCGTGGTCACCAACGTGGTCCCACAGTCACCACGTGGTCACCAACGTGGTCACCACAGTCACCAACGTGGTCACCACAGTCACCAACGTGGTCACCACAGGTCCACCAGCGTGGTCACCACAGTCACCACGTGGTCACCACAGTCACCAACGTGGTCACCCAACGTGGTCATCACAGTCACCAACGTGGTCACCACAGTCACCAAACGTGGTCACCAACGTGGTCACCACAGTCACCAACGTGGTCACCACAGTCACCAACGTGGTCACCAAGTGGTCACCACAGTCACACAACGTGGTCACCACAGTCACCAACGTGGTCACCAACGTGGTCACCACAGTCACCAACGTGGTCACCAACGTGGTCACCACAGTCACCAACGTGGTCACCACAGTCACCAACGTGGTCACCAACGTGGTCACCAACGTGGTCACCACAGTCACCAACGTGGTCACCACAGTCACCAACGTGGTCACCAACGTGGTCACCACAGTCACCAACGTGGTCACCACAGTCACCAACGTGGTCACCAACGTGGTCACCAATGTGGTCACCAACGTGGTCACCACAGTCACCAACGTGGTCACCAACGTGGTCACCACAGTCACCAACGTGGTCACCACAGTCACCAACGTGGTCACCAACGTGGTCACCAACGTGGTCACCACAGTCACCAACGTGGTCACCACAGTCACCAACGTGGTCACCAACGTGGTCACCACAGTCACCAACGTGGTCACCACAGTCACCAACGTGGTCACCAACGTGGTCACCACAGTCACCAACGTGGTCACCAACGTGGTCACCACAGTCACCAACGTGGTCACCAACGTGGTCACCACAGTCACCAACGTGGTCACCAACGTGGTCACCACAGTCACCAACGTGGTCACCACAGTCACCAACGTGGTCACCAACGTGGTCACCACAGTCACCAACGTGGTCACCACAGTCACCAACGTGGTCACCAACGTGGTCACCACAGTCACCAACGTGGTCACCACAGTCACCAACGTGGTCACCAACGTGGTCACCACAGTCACCAACGTGGTCACCACAGTCACCAACGTGGTCACCAACGTGGTCACCACAGTCACCAACGTGGTCACCAACGTAGTCACCACAGTCACCAACGTGGTCACCAACGTGGTCACCACAGTCACTAACGTGGTCACCAACGTGGTCACCACAGTCGCCAACGTGGTCACCACAGTCACCAACGTGGTCACCACAGTCACCAACGTGGTCACCACAGTCACCAACGTGGTCACCACAGTCACCAACGTGGTCACCACAGTCACCAACGTGGTCACCACAGTCACCAACGTGGTCACCACAGTCACCAACGTGGTCACCACAGTCACCAACGTGGTCACCACAGTCACCAACGTGGTCACCACAGTCACCAACGTGGTCACCACAGTCACCAACGTGGTCACCAACGTGGTCACCACAGTCACCAACGTGGTCACCACAGTCACCAACGTGGTCACCAACGTGGTCACCACAGTCACCAACGTGGTCACCACAGTCACCAACGTGGTCACCACAGTCACCAACGTGGTCACCACAGTCACCAACGTGGTCACCACAGTCACCAACGTGGTCACCACAGTCACCAACGTGGTCACCACAGTCACCAACGTGGTCACCACAGTCACCAACGTGGTCACCACAGTCACCAACGTGGTCACCACAGTCACCAACGTGGTCACCACAGTCACCAACGTGGTCACCAACGTGGTCACCACAGTCACCAACGTGGTCACCAACGTGGTCACCACAGTCACCAACGTGGTCACCAACGTGATCACCAACGTGGTCACCACAGTCACCAACGTGGTCACCAACGTGGTCACCAACGTGGTCACCACAGTCACCAACGTGGTCACCAACGTGGTCACCACAGTCACCAACGTGGTCACCACAGTCACCAACGTGGTCACCAACGTGGTCACCAACGTGGTCACCACAGTCACTAACGTGGTCACCACAGTCACCAACGTGGTCACCAACGTGGTCACCACAGTCACCAACGTGGTCACCACAGTCACCAACGTGGTCACCAACGTGGTCACCAACGTGGTCACCACAGTCACCAACGTGGTCACCAACGTGGTCACCACAGTCACCAACGTGGTCACCAACGTGGTCACCACAGTCACCAACGTGGTTATCACAGTCACCAACGTGGTCACCAACGTGGTCACCAACGTGGTCACCACAGTCACCAACGTGGTCACCACAGTCACCAACGTGGTCACCACAGTCACCAACGTGTTCACCAACGTGGTCACCACAGTCACCAACGTGGTCACCACAGTCACCAACGTGGTCACCACAGTCACCAACGTGGTCACCAACGTGGTCACCACAGTCACCAACGTGGTCACCACAGTCACCAACGTGGTCACCACAGTCACCAACGTGGTCACCACAGTCACTAACGTGGTCACCACAGTCACCAACGTGGTCACCACAGTCACCAACGTGGTCACCACAGTCACCAACGTGGTCACCACAGTCACCAACGTGGTCACCACAGTCACCAACGTGGTCACCACAGTCACCAACGTGGTCACCTCAGTCACCAACGTGGTCACCACAGTCACCAACGTGGTCACCACAGTCACCAACGTGGTCACCACAGTCATCAACGTGGTCACCAACGTGGTCACCACAGTCACCAACGTGGTCACCAACGTGGTCACCACAGTCACCAACGTGGTCACCACAGTCACCAACGTGGTCACCACAGTCACCAACGTGGTCACCACAGTCACCAACGTGGTCACCACAGTCACCAACGTGGTCACCAACGTGGTCATCACAGTCACCAACGTGGTCACCACAGTCACCAACGTGGTCACCAACGTGGTCACCACAGTCACCAACGTGGTCACCACAGTCACCAACGTGGTCACCAACGTGGTCACCACAGTCAACAACGTGGTCACCACAGTCACCAACGTGGTCACCAACGTGGTCACCACAGTCACCAACGTGGTCACCACAGTCACCAACGTGGTCACCACAGTCACCAACGTGGTCACCACAGTCTCCAACGTGGTCTCCAACGTGGTCACCACAGTCACCAACGTGGTCACCACAGTCACCAACGTGGTCACCACAGTCACCAACGTGGTCACCACAGTCACCAACGTGGTCACCAACTTGGTCACCACAGTCACCAACGTGGTCACCAACGTGGTCACCACAGTCACCAACGTGGTCACCACAGTCACCAACGTGGTCACCAACGTGGTCACCACAGTCACCAACGTGGTCACCAACGTGGTCACCAACGTGGTCACCACAGTCACCAACGTGGTCACCACAGTCACCAACGTGGTCACCAACGTGGTCACCACAGTCACCAACGTGGTCACCAACGTGGTCATCACAGTCACCAACGTGGTCACCACAGTCACCAACGTGGTCACCACAGTCACCAACGTGGTCACCAACGTGGTCACCACAGTCACCAACGTGGTCACCAACGTGGTCACCACAGTCACCAACGTGGTCACCAACGTGGTCACCACAGTCACCAACGTGGTCACCACAGTCACCAACGTGGTCACCAACGTGGTCACCACAGTCACCAACGTGGTCACCAACGTGGTCACCACAGTCACCAACGTGGTCACCACAGTCACCAACGTGGTCACCACAGTCACCAACTTGGTCACCAACGTGCTCACCAACGTGGTCACCACAGTCACCAACGTGGTCACCACAGTCACCAACGTGGTCACCACAGTCACCAACGTGGTACCTACCTTGAGGCTACCTTGAGGTGCTTCCGGGGCTTAGTGTCCCCGCGGCCCGGTCGTCGACCAGGCCTCCTGGTTGCTGGACTGATCAACCAGGCTGTTAGACGCGGCTGCTCGCAGCCTGACGTATGAGTCACAGCCTGGTTGATCAGGTATCCTTTGGAGGTGCTTATCCAGTTCTCTCTTGAACACTGTGAGGGGTTTGCCAGTTATGCCCCTTATGTGTAGTGGAAGCGTGTTGAACAGTCTCGGGCCTCTGATGTTGATAGAGTTCTCTCTCAGAGTACCTGTTGCACCTCTGCTTTTCAACGGGGGTATTCTGCACATCCTGCCATGTCTTCTGGTCTCATGTGGTGTTATTTCTGTGTGCAGGTTTGGGACCAGCCCCTCAATTATTTTCCACGTGTAAATTATTATGTATCTCTCCCGCCTGCGCTCAAGGGAGTACAGATTTAGGCTCTTTAGTCGGTCCCAGTAATTTAGATGTTTTACTGAGTGGATTCTAGCAGTAAAGGATCTCTGCACGCTCTCTAGGTCAGCAATTTCTCCAGCTTTGAAAGGGGCTGTCATTGTACAGCAGTACTCCACTCTAGAGAGCACAAGCGTTTTGAAAAGTATCATCATCGGTATAGCATCTCTTGTGTGAAAAGTTCTTGTTATCCAACCTGTCATTTTTCTTGCAGTTGTGACGGCTACTTTATTGTGTTCTTTAAAGGTAAGGTCTTCCGACATGAGTACACCCAGGTCCTTTACATTGCCTTTTCGTTCTATGTTATGATTTGCCTGCGTTTTGTACGTGGTTCCTGTTTTTATGTTTTCAATTTTTCCGTAGCGCATGAGCTGAAACTTATCCTCGTTGAATACCATATTATTTTCTGTAGCCCATAGAAAGACCTGATCAACATCTGATTGGAGGTTTGCCGTGTCCTCTATGTTGCCAACTCTCATGAAAATCCTAGTGTCATCTGCAAAGGATGATACAGTGCTATAGGTTGTGTTCTGGTCTATGTCCGATATGAGGATGAGAAAAATTACTGGAGCAAGCACAGTACCCTGGGGGACTGAGCTCTTCACGGTTGATGGGCTGGATTTTATTTTGTTGACTATTACACATTGGGTTCTGTCAGTCAGGAAATTGTAGATCCATCTGCCTATTTTCCCGGTAATTCCTTTTGAACGCATTTTATGTGCAATAACACCATGGTCACATTTATCAAAAGCTTTTGCGAAATCTGTGTAAATTACATCAGCGTTTTGTTTGTCTTCCATAGCATCTAATGCCATATCATAGTGGTCCAGCAACTGCGACAGGCAAGAGCGCCCTGTTCTGAAACCATGTTGTCTGGGGTTATGGAGATGCTGTGATTCCATGTATTTTGTGATCTTACTTCTTAGCACTCTCTCAAAAATTTTTATGATGTGCGATGTTAGTGCTATCGGTCTGTAATTTTTTGCCTCTGCCTTATTCCCTCCTTTATGGAGTGGTGCTATCTCTGCTGTTTTTAGTATGTCAGGGATAACGCCAGTATCTAGGCTTTGTCTCCACAGAATGTGAAGGGCCTGCGATAGTGGTTTTTTACAGTTCTTGATGAATATGGAGTTCCAAGAATCCGGGCCTGGTGCAGAGTGCATAGGCATACTGTTTATGGCTTCTTCAAAATCTACTGGGGATAGGGCGACGTCTGATATGTGATTTGATGTTGGGGTCATATCCATGAAAAATTCATTTGGGTTATCAATCTTTAGTGCATTTAATGGCTCACTGAAAACAGAGTCGTACTGCTTCCTCAGTAACTCGCTCATTTCTTTGTTGTCATCTGTGAAAGTTCCATCTCCCTTTCGCAGGGGCCCGATACTAGATGTGGTTTTTGATCTTGATTTTGCATAGGAGAAAAAATATTTCGGATTTCTCTCTATTTCACTGATGGCCTTTTGCTCTCTTTGCCTCTCCTGGGTTTTGTATGATTCTTGTAGCTTGAGTTCAATTGTTTCTCTTTCTCTACCTAACCTTCTTCGCCGTTCTTGAGATAGGGTGCGACTCTCAAGTTGTTCCGCGATTCGTTTTCTTCGCCTATATAAGGAACGACGTTCCCGTTCCAATCTGCATCTCTTTCTCTTTTTTCTTAGGGGTATGCGGTTTGAACATATTTCTAGTGCTACTGAGCTTATTTTTTCCAGGCACTGGTTCAGGTTTGCATTTCCTAGCTGTTCTTCCCAGTTTATTTCTGTGAAGTCCTGGTTTATTTGCTCCCAGTTTATCCGTTTATTATTGAAGTTGAATTTGCTGAAATCTCCTCCACCGGGAATCTGGACTGGTTTTGGAGGTCCATTCCCCATGGTTGTCAGTACCTCAATTAAGTTGTGATCTGAGTAACAGGTATTTGTAATCATTATGTTCCCGATCAACTCATCATTATTAGTGTTAATGAGGTCCAGCGTGTTCTCCTTCCTAGTTGGTTCTACTATTTGCTGGTTTAAGGCAAACCTATCGCACATCCGTAGCAGGTCATTTGCATGTGCCTGCTCATTTAGGCTACTTCCTGGTATTCTTTCTGATATTACTGTATTAGCCAGGTGCTTCCATTTCAGGTGCCGTAGGTTGAAGTCCCCAAGCAGGATGATGTTCGGAGCTGGATTTGTGAGGTTTTCCAAGCAGTGCTCTATTTTCATTAGTTGGTCTTTAAACTGCTGAGGGTTTGCCTCCGGTGACTTATATACAAGGACAACAACTACATTTAGGATCTCTATTTTGACTATCAGCACTTCCACCATATCATTTGAGGTGTTTAGCAGCTCAGTACAGATGAGTGTGTCTTTGATGTAGAGGCTGACCCCACCCTGAAGCCGGTGTTTCCTATCACATCTGAAGAGATTGTATTCTGGGATCCATATTTCACCATCAAAGTAGTCCTTTGTGTGAGTTTCCGTTAGGGCTGCAAACACTGCATTTGCCTCATGAAGGAGACCATCTATAAAATGAACTTTGTTGGATTTGCGTGTTTTTATACCCTGGATGTTGGCAAATATAAATGATGTTATCGTGTTAGTGGAAGTGCTGGATGCTTTAATTGGTGTTAATATCTGAGGCTCTGGTAAGGAGGCCACTGTGTTTGCGTCCTCTCTAGCATTTGACCGAGTTGGTGGTAGAGTCTGGTCATTTTTAGCCATTCTTCTCAGTAGATATTTTGGTGACAGATAGCCCCACCTATGTATGTCGATCAGATAAGAAAATCAGAAGCGGGGAGCCACATAGTGCCACTCCATATTAGGTCACCCAAGGTGTGAGTGGTAGCAGTCGAAAAAACAGTGAAGATAGGTATCTATTATGTACCACTATGATCATGTTCATTTATACAGTAAAGTATGACAATATATTTAAGTAAAAATGAATTTATTTGTATAATAAACACTCGTGGGTGAGTGCCAGTTATGCCCCCCCACATTCCTCTATGGGGCAGGTGTAAAACAGGTTCCTCCCGGTGAGGGTGGTCGCCCGTACCCTTCCTCGCACCTAATGGCCTTGACTTTACCGTAACAGAGTTCCACACCCAGCGGAGGTCGAGTGGGTCTTATATAGGGGTATTAAATTATAAATCTCCTCCAGGGGTTAAAAAAAATCGAAGAATTTATTAATGTTTTATTAGGTAAAAATCACAAATGATGTATAAGAAGTTAATTATGACCCCTATCCCTCTCCCCCCTCCACCTCCCCTTCCTCATCTGAGTAGAATTCTGACGTCTCCCCATCCGTGGTGAGTGGGGGGAGGTCTTGACCCCCTCCCCCCTCTCTTGGGGGAGTGGGGTGAGTTGGCTGGTTGCCTTTTGGACGACTTTCCTTCTGACTCTCATCTGAAGTGTTCTGGAAAGAGATGGGGAAAATAATTTATAGGACTATATCTTTTATTTGAAAAATATTCTATTTCCTCTAAGAACAGTTAGTACATACCTCTCCCCCTGCAGGAGCGACCTTGTGTCCTCTACAGCAGGCATCATCAATTAGGCTACGTAACAGCATCTTGTTTGGGGCAGACCTTCCTCGTAGAATTACTACTCTACAAATGTGGACAGGTCCTAAGAATTGCACTGAAAAAAAAGAAGAGGTAAAATAGAGGTTGAGCAAACTTTCTATTGTGGGAAAAAAAATAAATCTTTACCAGAAAGTGAGGGTAATACTAACCAGGCCCTTCAAGGACTTCAATCTTCCCTGCGTGTGTTTCTGGGGAGACGCCTTCCATTTGTAGGATAAGGGGGATGGGGGTCTTCTAGGGAGGTTGTGGGGTGAGAGGGGTTTTATATGGGGGTAATCCCCCTGTTAGGTGGGTTGCCTAGCTAACAAAAATATTCTCTACACCACCTATAAGAACCAACCCTTACTCCTCTACAAAATGTCCTAACACAGTGATGTTTCATAGGAAATTATCGTCTCGCATAAGCGAGGGCACGTTTATCATTTAATTTTAAACTAACGCTTGAAAATACATTATGTAAGTAATGTACTGTTGAAGACAACCCCAGGTGACTCACCCTATGGACGAACATGACGCAATACAGTCCACAAGCAAGGGTAAAATCACTCTGGAGTCTGTAGCACATTCCAAACACCTTTGTTATTGTGTTAGTTTTAATAAATCCTTGAAAATAATGTCCATAAGTAACCGCCGACATTGCATAACTATCGAAAAAAAACATTCGATGTTTAACTTTATCAACATAAATAGCTACCCAATGTCCCATAGTTAATCTGCTATGTGATGGTAAAATATTAGTTATGAGAACAATAGGTTTTCTTGATGAGATATTTAAATGTTCTATTTCATCAGCATTATAACAACCTAGGTAGAGTGCTCGATCCCCTAGATTATTTTTTAAATTAATATTTATATCATTACAATTCATTATGTTTTTAAGCTCGCACGTCACACAGAACAGTTCTCTGTCCGTCGATGGATAGTACCCCGGTCGTTTCCCCAAACAGTAAAACCAGCCTGTTATATGTAACACCACCGCCAAACTCAAGCTCCATACGCAAGTTGCCAGATTTCTCCACAGGGAGGGAATCCTTTGTTTGAATGGTGGTTAAGTCAAAGGCGAATATCGATCTTCCCTTATTAAAAGTGTCATAGGCTAGAAGTGAATCACGCTCTAAGCCTAATGTCTTCAAAGTTTCGTAATAAAGGCGGGCATAATGATTGTCGAAATCACCGCCAATTCGGTAAATTGCATTATTGTTCAAATACATGGCAATATTTTTCAGTTTTGCATTTTCAAAATATAATCCATTACCTTGGTGAAGGCCAGCGAAATAATTCATTGGCACAATTACCATGAATATCCTGTGAGGAATTACTTGCGCCCAAGGCTGATCAATTAAGAGACTAGTTTGATTCCCTGCTAGGACATATGTTTTAGAAATGGTTTTATTGAAAGTATAGCTTATGGGGTCGGGGGATGCTAACAGTGAGCTGTTTAAGGCTAGGTAAGCACTTGGGTAGGGGAACACACGTGTTACCCACAACTTAGCATAATCCATATGCAGCCGATACTTAGAGCCATCGTCCACACTTGTATTTAGCACCCAAGCATGTGGGGAGAGCTCCAATCTTAGGCGCACATCTATATTATCTAATATGTATTGGTCTAGGGTTGTTACGTCCAATAGTAGGGGAAAACACATTGACAATCCTTTACCTTTTAAATCGGTCATAAATTTTTTATCCTTGGCGGTTGCCCCAGTAAAAAATGTATTAGTAAATTCGTTAGGGATTACACCATCATCACTCCAGTCCCTACGAAAGGCTCCAATCCTCCCCAAGGAAGACATTTTTGATGGAGGCATGGAGGTAATTAATTTAATAAACGACCAATAATTAAAATCAGAATTTGTTTCAACTACCTGCTCTCCTAAAAACACCTGAACACCTTTAAACATGGTATTTGACAACCCATTAACAAATTCCACATGGTCATCCTCTTCCAATTTTGTGGTATCGTCATCTTTCGTTAAAGATACCTTAAAATCTATAACAATATTAGCTAAATCTAAGAAGGCGCCCTGGGTTCCAGGGATGCGGAATTCTAAGTAATTATCCCGCAAACGTTGATTAATAGGGAGGTTAACAGGTAGAATGTCTATTTGCTGTGTGGAGGCAATTGAACTCTCCACATTACGTATTCTGTTACTTCTAGGAAATTGGTCAATAATACTGGAAGTATAATATTCTACAGGGATTTTCAACCCAGCTCCACTAGCCTCCGCCATGATCTCCTCCGAAAGGTGAAGTATGACTGCTTACTGTAGTGAAAATACATCATTTTTATACCCAAGGGCTCGTTTACATTTATTATTTTTATTTTTTCTTCTCCTAGAGAGTCTTTTAATTTTCCCGCCTGCTACCAATTTCTTCCCCACAGTCTTAAGAGCATCAATACCGTGAGTTCTCAGAGCGCTCTTTACATCCCGTCTACCACTGGTTAAATCACCAAGAACAATTTTCCCAAAATCGATAGCAGTCGGCGTTACAGTTTTCATGAAAAATGGTATGGCTCGTCGAGCCAAGCCGGCTAAGGTCCCAAAAAAACCACCACCAGATCTGAGATAAGGCGCTTGGAATGTGCGTATGTCATTCATCGCTCCCCCCCTCACCCCGTATCTCCCAGAGAGGGGGGAGAAGATCTCCCCATACTCCTTCTGGGAGGGTGTGTGGAAAGGTACTCGCATCCCGACTCCTCTTCTTATAATAACCGATGATGTGGGTAAACACTTCTATATATATATATATATATATATATATATATATATATATATATATATATATATATATATATATATATATATATATATATATATATATATATATATATATATTTATATTTATATAGATTATATTGTTATACCTTAGGGCGGAGGTGTAAGACTACCGTAACCGACCTCCCATCTTCAAAACTAACCTTTCGCCCAAACTGATCTGTTATCTTAATACTCACCTTCTCCAACGTGTTAGTATTTAATGTCTTGTACACTAGGGGATGAGCCCCTCTAGAATAAGAGTCATGATAATTGATTGCATCTAAGATATTTACAATTTGTCCCCCGTAACGATCCGGCTCGATGACGCCACTATAAATGAGTAAATAGTCACAACCTCCGTCATTGTCTGGGGGGAATGAGGCCACGACCTTGGAGGCTGCTGTAATGTCATCTGATTTTGCCTGATAAATGGTGTATTTGCGACTGCTGTCAAAACCAAGTACATTAGCTATTCTGTGTTTAAATTGAAGGCTAAGAGAATATAAGGAACCAGTGCCTTCATTGTTAAGAGTGGAGGATAGTAATACTCGCTCTAAGGATTGATCATAGGTGAGGATTGGTTCTCTTTCTGAGAAGTATATTTTGAAATCACCTCGGAAGCTAAGCTTCATGTCGGTGATTATTTGTCGGCTAAGCTCACTCGTGATGAATGTGATGTTTCTGGATAATATGTTGGTTTTGGGGAGTAAGGTGTAAATGAGGTGTTCTGGGCTTTTAGAAAGAGTTCCTCGCTTAAAAGTAGCATAGACGTCTATACCAGACTCCCCCTCATCCTTGATGATAGCGTTAATTCGTCTGGGTAGGAGTATGTTGACTAAGGCCACTTCATGTTTAATGGAAGGGTTTAAATGTAGAGTGGGGATGGTGTTTGTAAATGCTGAACTTGTGTTGTTGTATATATCTTCTTGGTCGAGGCTAGTGAGGTATATGTAGTGTTCCTCGTCCATTGTTAAGTTATGTACTGACTGGGGTGGGAATAAAACATCATTACTTATATTTTATTTTATTAATCTACTAAGGAAATATTACTTTTAAAAGAACTACAACAGGGGGAACTACATTTTGTTCCCCCATAACAAATTACATATAAAGAGCAGCAGCTGTTGGTACTGCTGTCGTCCGCTGCTGCCGCTGCCGCTGCTGCTGGGGGAGCTGTTGGTACCACTGACACCGCTGCCACCGCTGACGGTACTGCTGCTGCTGCTGCTGCTGCTGCCACCGCTGGAACCGTTGTAGTTGGTGGTACTGCTGCCGCTACCGTTACCGCTGCCGGCGATGATGGTACTGTAGCTGCCGCTGTCACCGCCGGAACTGCTGTAGTTGGTGGTACTGTTGCCGCTACCATTACCGCTGACAACACTGTCACCGTCGTCGGTGGACCTGCTACTGCTACCACCACCGAAGCTGTTGTAGATGGAGGTACTGCTGTTGCTGCTGCTGCTGCTGCTGCTGCTGCTGTTACTGACTGCGGCGGTGCTGGCACCTCTTCTTTGAGTGTTGATGGTTACATCTTTCGTTGTTTTTTCGGTGATGAGAATAACAGGAATATTTCCTGTGACTCTCCATCGAGGATGGTGTCAATACGATGATTTGAGAGGGGGTCGAAGTCAATAGTGGTTTCGATCCGTCGTTTGGCTGTGCCAGATGTTGTGGGTGGGGGTGGAGCAGCGCTGGAGGTGGATGAGTACTCTTGTAGGTGTCTCTTCTTCCTGGGGGTGGGTGGTGGTGCTGGTGGTGTAGAACGAGAAGAGCTTCCTGGGGTGGTGGCACCCTCCCCCACCACTGCATCTAGGGTGATAGTTTTACTATCACCCTCTCCCCTGGGATCATCATTCGGGAGGGGTACCATCGATGGGGTGACGGTAGAGGGACGTTTGAGGATTACCAGCTCCTTGTTATGCTTGCCCAGCTCAGCGTTGAGCGAAATGAGCATGGGCCCGACGTCCTTGTGCCAGTTGTCCATGCCATCACGGGAGGCCCCCAGCCCATGGGGCACCACCAACCGAAACATGGTTGGAGTTCTTACCATGAGATTGCCAACCTTTGTTAGGGCTGTTTTCAGCCAGTATAGCCTATTTTTGGCAGTATCCAGGGTGACATTGGTGATGTAGTGGATGTCGGCGGAAGACTGCACTTGCTCCTGAGCTATAGGGTTGGACTCGAAGGGTGCTCCTGCACCGAAAGCGGAAATTAGCGCCACGATGGTGGGGCGGAAGAACAAGACTGGCTCTTCGACAATGTCTTGACCGTCGGAGGGTAGGGGAGCTATCTTCACTTCGATGTCCCCTGGGGTAGACCGGTAACGTATTGTGGCCCTGTTGACACGAGTCAGTCCTTCACGTTCCACACGGGCATAGTTGTAACATTTCCAAATTACACTTGCCAGTCCATAGGGACGCACAACAGCAGCGGGTAAGTCATACACTATGACATCACCGACCCCAAAGGCGTGGGTGTCGGTGATGTCGCTGTCTATTGACTTAATGGACGATAAAGCCATGGCGGAGGGGCGGTTGAGAGGAACTGGGGAGAGTCGTCGTCAACTATGGTGACCGAGGGTGACGGTGGAGGCCTTTAAATACACCTGTGTCCCCCACCTGGAGGGGGAGGAATGTAGGGGTGTGGGGTAGAGGCTGCCTTCCTTACCTTAAAAGTCCATACACACTCCGTCCAGTCTCGAAGGCTGTAATCTGGTCTCGATGTTGGAAGGTTAATTTTTCCATTTGCCATATCTCCGTCTGGATTTCCTGGGATGAATATTCTTCATAACGTTTCACCGTCTCTCCAAATGACTTAAAAAACCGTTCTGGAGGGGCACTCAACACAAGACGGTCATAACAATCCCACAATGCATATATCAATCTCCATTTGTGTTCGACATACTTGTAGTACCGCTGAGTAGCAACCAACTTCTTTAATAAGGGAGATTTGTCTTCTGGGGGTGTAGCTGGGGGAGGAGTGGGTCTAGAAGCTTGCTCCATGGTGGATATGCAACTGAATATGGTGGTCTTTAAGATGGTCTTCATATAGGTCTTCAATACGGCTCCCAATGGGGTCTCCTATGGATACCCCTCCCCCCTTTTAACTGTGATCTGGCGCGATAATTACGTATGAGGGTTGGGTCTATGCCAGCCACCCTCAGTAAAACCCTTACATCTTCCTTGTCACTTGCCCTAAATTGTCCCTTTGTGAAGGCTAGAGTTTTAATTATATCTAAAATATTTAAATTTTGTACAGGCTTTAATAAATTTCCGCGACTATCCCACATCACCTGTTGGCTGTTTTGTCCAAACATGTTCAATAATGCTTTGACATGAGGAATTTCCTCAATTTTAAAATTCACATTTATTAAGTTGTCCAGACTTGGATTTTGGGGTGTGATGGTGGCTTTATGTGGAGTGTGGCCAGCAACAATTACTTGCACTTCGGGCGGGAGGATGGAATGTCCCCTTTTTTTATTTATTTTTTTTTTTAAAAGGCGATGGTCGCGCCAGGCAGCCCGCGTTTTTTTTTTTCTTTTTAAGGGTGGCGGCGGGCGACGGTCGCCGGGGGCCCCAATGTCATTTAAAGGGTGTGTGACCAGCCCCGCCCGTCTGGAGGTGCTACTACGGCAACACCGCCCACAGCCCGTTGTTGTCAGGTGGGAGGAAGGAGTGTCCTCTTCCCCCACCCCCCCATCACCCCTACCAGAGTCGCAGGTGGGTGGGTTACGGGCTCCCCCAATATTATTACTTGAGTTGGATTCGTTTTTTAAAGAGAAGGACATACTTTCACTACCATCACCTCCGGGGGAGGGCAGACCCACCGCATTAGGAGGTGATGGTGAGTTCTTGTTTTTATTAAATAAATATTTTTCAGCTATGAATCGTGGTACCAGGCAATATTCTTTCACCATTTTATTCTCTCGTTACTTATTTACGCAATTACCTTATTAGGGAGGAAATTAACGATACAGCCAAAGGTAGCAGAGCTGCTAATATCGCCCCACCACGTCTGGAGGTCAGTATGAGCTTCTTTTTGTATAAAGGAGTTTTCTTACGCGCTACAGATCGTATGTCATTCTGATATCTCTGTAAGCCATTAATTATCTGAGGTTGAACTGGGATGTTTCGTTTCAGAAAATTGGCAAAAATTTCACAAATTGATTCAATTTCCTGCCGTTTTAAAGCCTTGATTAGTTTATTCCGCTTCTTGGGTGATAAATTGTTTAATAAAAATAACAACTGATGATGTTTCTCTACGAGAGAGTCCTCTTGAACTGTCATTTTTTGTTAAATTTGACGATGTCTTGAGCTTTAATCCAGCTATTGGCAGAATCTGGGTACCCTCTCCACTTGACGAAATATTCTCTGTGTCCTTTCGATGTTTTCCTAGACTGTAATACCGTTACAGGAAAATAGTCTGGAAGGGATGTTGGAATCAATTCCTGCTCATAAAACATGCCACTGATCGTCTCGTTGTTTAAATCTTTGATTTTATATGTCGGGATTGGATGTGTTCTGTCAATATGTGACACTACAAATATTTCTTCTGTATTTTGGTGCCAAAAGCCTTTGTGAAATATATTCCTGCGCTTTGCCAATCGCACATGCTGTCCAAGGTGCAACCGTGGACTGATGGCAGTTATGGAGGAGTCATTGTTTAAATACATAACCTTAAACTGTCTTCGTATATCTTCAATATTTTGCAACTTATGAATGGCATGAGGAGTATTTTTTAGCATCCTGTGGAAAGTGTGGTTGTACACGTCCACAACTTTAGGGAGGATGTGGATGTATTTTAATGAATTAGCTTGAGTCATATAATGATACAGTTTATGTTTTAAAGTTCTGATGGCTCGCTCCACTATGCTAGATTTCATTTCCGAAAATACACTATATAATTTAATATTTTTCTTATTAAAATAATTTTGAACTGACTTGTTGTAAAATTCTCTACCTCGGTCAGTGAATATCCGCCTTACACCGAGAAACTGAGGCGTTTCCTCTAATATCTTCTTCAGAGCGACTAACACTTCACTCGAATTTTTTGTTTTTAAAGTTTGAGTCTGCATTAGGCGGGAATAAACATCGACACAAATTAAAATATATTTAACACCATTATTGTATTTTTGTAAACTACAAAAGTCCCCTAGGTCACAGGCAATTATGGTACGAGGTTTAGGGGCTAATATTTTCCGTCGGGGGAACCTAACTAAATTTCCTCTATGTAATGTGTAAGATCGCTCCCCATGGAGAAATTCCTTCACATCTGCAACACTAATGTTGGGGTCTTTAAGTCTGGCAGCCTTATACAATTTTTGAATTGACCCTGTGAAACCACCTGGGCTAGAAATGTCATTATAGATGCTGGTGAGAATTGTTCGTTTCTGTGTCGTTAGAGACATTTTGTTGTTGTCGTTGTTGATTACATTTGATACACAATTTCACACCGGTCTTCGTTGGTGATGCTCGTTCGTAGTTGTAATGCCTCAGGAACCGTCAGATCGACCAATAAGTAACCATACTTGTTCTGGGATATTGCCCGACGGTATATTTCAACGAAACTACTAGTAGTTTTTCGCCCATATAACTGGTCACTTAAAATTTCAAGTTGGCTTATGTCTCTCTGCTTCATTAATATATAATGACTACAATTCAGAGTTATTGTCCTGGCGTATTTCCCCTGGGGAAACAAATTTTGACTAATTAGAATTACGGAAATATTACCGTGTCTCCCTCTTGTGAAGATATTGGCTATAATTGGACTCTGTATGGCTTCCAGGTATAAGTCATCAATTATATACAAAACTGACTCATTTGATAAAGGATCTTTATACTCTAGTGGGTTAATCAGATCCTGGGAGACAGTAACCTGGTTTCGCAGACAGGGAATGTTTGAAAGAGGCTGTTCTGTATTATTTGCAGATGACACTAAAATTTTTGAGAATTTTCCATGGTATTTAACACATAAATTCCCCACTAGGGTCGTTTTCCCAGAATTACTGAATCCAGCTACAAATATTCTTGCTGGGTGGTGGAAAATATTAAGTTGCTCGTCTGTGACAGACACACACTCCTCCATATTTTCCCCATAAATGGTTCAATTACCTATGGAGTGGTCGCTTATATATATATATATATATATATATATATATATATATATATATATATATATATATATATATATATATATATATATATATTGTGTGTGTGTGAGTGTGTGTGAGTGTGTGTGTGTGTGTGTGTGTGTGTGTGTGTGTGTGTGTGTGTGTGAGTGTGTGTGTGTGTGTGTGTGTGTGTGTACTCACCTAGTTGTACTCACCTAGTTGTGTTTGCGGGGGTTGAGCTCTGGCTCTTTGGTCCCGCCTCTCAACCGTCAATCAACAGGTGTACAGATTCCTGAGCCTATCGGGCTCTGTCATATCTACACTTGAAACTGTGTATGGAGTGAGCCTCCACCACATCACCCCCTAATGCATTCCATTTGTCAACCACTCTGACACTAAAAAAGTTCTTTCTAATATCTCTGTGGCTCTGTGTGTGTGTGTGTGTGAGTGTGTGTGTGTGTGTGTGTGTGTGTGTGTGTGTGTGTGTGTGTGTGTGTGGGTGTATTCACCCATCAAGGGATGTGTCTCCCTCAGGACATAGCCAGTCCTCCTGATGTTTTTTTTGAAGTAGAAGTCCCCTAGTGATGACCTCCAGACGAGAGAAAAAAAAAAAAAAAAGTTTTCTACAGCAGGCCTAACCCTTCTCTTACAAAAAGGACTGAGAGGTGTTGTATGTGGCAACGTTGCCCCCCACGTTTCCGAGTCAATAAAAGGACGCTACACCTCCCCCACATCATGTATTATTGAATTGTGACCAAACCATCCACTCTCCTCCCCGTCTAGACCGAGATGTAAGTAAATTAGTATCTATTTCATATAAGGATTATATATATATATATATATATATATATATATATATATATATATATATATATATATAAATAAATATAAATATATTATATATATATATATATATATATATATATATATATATATATATATATATATATATATATATATATATTTATATAGATAAGTAGGGGCAGGAATGAGAAGTGGAGTGATTTGAGTGCTGGGGGATATATATATATATATTTATTTATTTATTTATTTATTTATTCTAGGTAAGCGTGATCGTTATGTCTCGAGTTGGTGATATTTGTAGAATTTGTGGATGGGGGTCATCACATCTCTTCGTTCATAGGTGTTACACATGTTTCTTCTGCGGAGAAACTGTATGTGTACAGTCTAGTGGTGAACACAGGAGAACCTGTGCTGGAGGTATGACCGTATTTTATATATTTATTTATTTCAAATGAAAAATATTAAGAAGGGTTTTCCCCTTCTCCGCGAGTGTGGGAGAGAGAGTGTATATAAATTATACACTATTTCCTTCATTAGGTAAACGTCGCCAGCCCACCCTCCCTTCCAGAGAGGATGGCTTCTTGTGCTTTTTGTGTGGAAATACATCCTTGAGACCTCACCACACTTCCCCTTGTGATAATTGTGGGACCTCTGTGTGTGAGGACTTGACCTCTGAACATCTACAAACATGCCCCCGTGGTGAGTGAATAAACCCTCCACCTTTATTTCTCCTAAGAATCTTTTTTTGAGAACTTATGTCATGGGGTTTAGTGAGTGGGTGTTGCCTTTTTATTATTATTATTATCATTATTATTATTATTATTATTATTATTATTTATTATTATTCCATTCCAGGAGCGATTCAGAGGCAGGTAGGGGAGGAACATGACAAAGCACAGCGTGACAATAACCCCTTAGGTGGAGGGGAGGGGGGAGAGGAAGCGATGAGTGATGATGATGATGGTGATGATGGTGATAGGGGTGACATCTCTCAGCCGGGCCCTAGTGGTCTTAGACCCCCTGTCATCAATAGACTTAATGCCCTAAATAGTGATGAAAATTCCCCAGATGAGGAGGATGCTATAGACACTCCCCACTTAATTAATAGGGTGGGGGCTCTGGGGAATCTCTTTACTAGGCTGGAATATTCCATCCCCTCAGCCTTCGCCACAGACCCTATAGGACTCCTAAGCAACTTTAGGGACTATTACATATCTGAAATAGAGAATTACATGAATTCTCTTGGAGGACATGGCAATTTTACTTCATCATTAAAAATCCTCCTCGAAGTAAAGGTAACACTTTTGAAACAACGACTCACGGAAGATGATGACTTTAGAGAACACTTCATAACAACACCCGCTAGACTGGTAACTCTTGAGGATGTGGGTAATCTTATTGATAGCTGGGTGGCTTATATGATTACACGACTGGAAGATCTCCTTTCAGAAACAGAGGGGAGTGGTTTCATATTATATAATGTCGATTTCCTCAAAATCGTCATCTGTAATGCAAGTGTAAGGTCAGTTTTGGGGGATTATGTCCCTTATCCCCCATTTCTAAGGGGACGGCATGAGGTCTTCAACCCAAACCCAGCTGGTAACAATAAAACATGCATTATTCAGTGCATTGCTGCTTTTCTGGCGTCACAACAAGGGTGGAAGTGGAGACGTATAGGGAGACTTGTAGAGTCTCACTCTAGGATTAGGAAAATGGTCAAATACAACAATTTATCCTTCCCTCTGTCTTGGGAGGATATCTCTAAATTGGAGAATAGAAATAAACTATCCATTTTTTTGTATTCAATACACAAACATACAGATGGCGTCTATCACGTCTCTCTTTGTCGTCGTGGTAGCAGACAGTACTCGGTCATAGTTCCTTTATTGTTATTGGGGGAATCTCATGTGGCCTTGATTAAAGAGTTCGATAAGTTCCTTCGGAACTTTACTCGCAGCCACAAACGAAAGACAGTCTTCTGTAGAAACTGTCTCTCAGAATATCAAAATTCGTCTGAGCTAACAAATCACTCATCTTCCTGCGACATCACTCAGAAAATTATTTACCCTCAGCCTGGGGACACACTCCATTTTAAAAATACTGGGAAAGGTTACGCCCCTTCCCATGTGGGCTATTTTGATTTCGAGTGTGTCCTAAGCACTGAGGATTGTCTAGGTTCTGTTACAGCCATACATAGACCTATAGCATACAGCTATATAATTGTTGATAGGAACCACACTGTCGTTGATAAATTTACTTATTTTGGGGGGGACAGTGTTACTCATTTCATGCAGCGAGTTGCTACCAAATGGGAAATTATCAGATCTACCCTCCACCATTATGAAATAGACATGTCTCTTGAGGATATGATCCATTTTAGGAGACAGACTCACTGCCAGTTTTGTGAGCGGGTATTTACCCCCTCCGATTTCAAGGTTCAACATCATGATCACCTTAGGGAAAAGCTCAATTATATTGGAGCTCTATGTAATTACTGCAACCTCCGCCACAAGAATGCTCTGGAGAGTTTAGTTCTAATTGCCCATAATATGTCTTATGACATGGGCTTAATTTTGAGGGAGTTTACCATGGGTTCAAATATTAAGAGCAATATCCTCATGAGACAGGGGACGAAATATCTTAAGGTAGAAATAGGGAAGCTTAAATTTCTTGATTCACTGGCTTTTATTACAGGTAGTCTTTCATCCCTAGCAAAGACCCACATTGATTCAGGCAGCCCCTTAACATTCACTCACTCAATGATAGAAGGTTTACCCGAAGAGAGTCACCACCTACTCTTAAAGGGTAAGCAGTTTTTCCCTTATGAATATACCACAAAAATCAGCTGCTTTAATGACACAACACTCCCTCCTATTGAAATGTTCTACAGTTCCCTAAACAAATCAGGTATAACTTTGGACGAATATAGACATTCTAAATTAGTATGGGAGGCTACAGGGTGTAGGACATTAAAAGACTACCTCCTCATTTATTTGAGGTGTGATGTAGGATTACTGGCTGACATTTTTACACACCACAGGGCAATTCTAAATGATATATATTCTTTAGAATTGACACACTATTGCAGCCTCCCAGGGTACTCCTACGACTGCTTCCTGAAAAGTAGTAGAATATCGTTGGAGTTAAGTGCAGATGTGACGTTGCACAATCTCTTATCACAAAACATACGAGGGGGTTTTACAACTGCAGTTAGGAGTTATGTCAGAGCTAACAACCGCTATGTCAACCCATCTTTTAACCCCCAGGAGGATAGGTCTTCATTCTTACTTTATCTCGACTTCAACTCCCTCTATGGGAGTTGTATGACTAGGAAATTGCCCCATGGGGGACTAAGGAGACTATAATCTGATGAGATGAACTCCTTCATTAGCGGGGGGAAGATAATGACAGAACAGCCTTTCTCTTCTAACAAAGGGTACTGGCTCTTAATTGACACCAAACTTTTAAGACCCGAAATAGCTAGACTAACAGACGATCTGCCCCTTTGTTTACACCATAGGGGAATAAGTATGGAGGATATCTCACCATTTAGTAGGGGACTTCTGGAAACAAATAACATCACACACCTCCCCCCAAAAAACATCAAACTGGTTGGAGATCATCTCCCCAAAAAACATTATTTCATATCTCTTCACCTTTTACAACTATTTATTGAGATAGGTCTTGAAGTGGAAACAATACATGCAATTTACGAGTTCCACCAGTCAGATTTTATGGCAGAATTTGTTAACACCAACGTTAACAATAGAAATGCCTCCAGCAGTAATGATAGGAAAACACTCTTCAAATTACTGACGAACAGTGTTTTTGGTAAAACGCTACTGAATCCAGCTCGTTATGCCATTGACACCAAACTAGTGACTTCAGCTAGGGTCTTTTTACGAGAGGTGAAGAATCCCCGCTTTAAACGAATGGTGCATTTAGGCGACAATAAATTATTGTCTGTCAGTTCCAGACCTTTCATTAAAATTACTCATCCTAATTACATTGGGTTCCAGATTCTTGAGCTAGCAAAATACAGCTTGTACCATTTTTGGTACAGGGTACTTAAGAACCACTATTCAGATAGGGTACAACTGGTGTATAGTGATACAGACAGTTTCATTTTCACCTTACTAGCTGAAGATGTCTTTAATGAGATGGGGAAAGAACCCCTTAGTTTGTGGATGGATACGAGTAATTTTCCTGAAACTCACCCCTTGTATGATCCTTCTAAAAAGGGTGTTTTAGGGCTGTTAAAGTCAGAGGTGTCAGATAAACACATCCTTGAAGTTGTGGCACTCAAGCCCAAAATGTATAGTGTGCTTTTGCTTGACAATAAAAATTCCATCACCGCTAAGGGTATTCCCCGAGCTGTGCAAAGATCTTTAACACATAACCACTTTAAAGAGACCCTTCACAGTAATGGTGTAGTAAATACTTTTAATTACTCACAAATAAGAAACATAGGGGGGCAGATGGCAACCACATTCAATACTAAGAGGGGTTTAAGTGCATTTGATGATAAGCGCTTTTACTTAAATAAATACACTAGCCTAGCGTATGGTCACCCAGACATACCATCCGACCCCCACCCCAACACCTCAGCCCAAGGAATGTCCACCGAGAGTGAAGGTGGTGACGTCATTGAACCACAAGGAGAGGAAGGACAACGCCCCACCAGCGAGAGTGAACCCTATGACGTCAGCAGTCAGTCACCTGAGGGAGGCGCACTACATCCCATTCACTCTCTGGGAGATGATGAGTCATCATCTTCGTCCCAGGAGGAGGAGGAGGAGGAGGGGGAGGAAGACCCCACAACGGACTTGTGGGCGAGAAGGAGAGCTCTTGTTAATAAATATTATGTGGGGGGAGATGACCTACAATACGACTATGTTTAACCCTATGTACTTTGATAATATAATCAATAAATCATCAGGATTATTTCTTTTTCTCCTTCTTTAAGTATAGAGGCTTAAAATATATCCAACTTAAAAACAACTAAGGGAGGCTGGTCCCTCTTACGGTACACTCAAGGTCATCAAGTATGGGGAGGGGTGGTGAGGGGGGGGGGGACCGCCCCTACTGCGAGGATCCTGTTTTTACACCTGTCCCATAGAGGGAGGGGGGGGGGGTAACTGTCGCTCACCTGAGTGTTTATTATACAAATATACTGTCATACTTTTCTGTATAAATGAACATGAGCATGAACATAGCGACACATAATAGATACCTATCTTCACTATTTTTACGATTGTTGCTGCCCCACACCTTGGGCGACCTAATATGGGGTGGCTCTAAGTGGCACCCCGCCTCTGATTTTCTTATCTGATTACCCTTCATAGGTAGCTACTTTACTGTAAATGAACATGATCATAGTGGTACATAATAGATACCTATCTTCACTGTTTTTTCGACTGCTACCACTCACACCTTGGGTGACCTAATATGGAGTGGCACTATGTGGCTCCCCGCTTCTGATTTTCTTATCTGATCGACATACATAGGTGGGGCTATCTGTCACCAAAATATCTACTCTTCTCCTCCTCCTCTTGCTAAAAAATTATCCCGGTTGATGGAGTAGTGGCTGTTTTCATAGTGGTAGTCTGTCGGTTTTATTCGCCTGGTACCTCTTATATGAAAAGCTGGGCATTCAGCATTGAAGCACTCTTTCCTGTCCAAAGAGTTCTTGCAAATTTCTGGGTGAAAGAATTCACAGCTTTTGGTACATTTACCTGTATTGAGGAGGTTTCTGCACTTTCTAGGGTGAAAGTGTGTACATGTTCCATTTATTCTTCCCGATTCCCCATGCTTACAGGTAGCCCATCTGTAATACCAACAGATTTTGGGGCCTTGTTTTGTTTGTTTCCCTCTGCCAGGGACCGCACTCTGCTGCGGCGCCCCCGACACTGTGCTCTGCTCCGGTGCCTGTGACACCGCGCTCTGCTCCGGTGCCTGCGACACCGCGCACTGCTCAGGGGTCCCCGACTCCGTGCCCTGCTCAGGCATCCCCGACTCCGCGCCCTGCTCAGGCATCCCCGACTCCGTGCCCTGCTCAGGCATCCCCGACTCCGCGCCCTGCTCAGGCATCCCCGACTCCGTGCCCTGCTCAGGCATCCCCGACTCCGCGCCCTGCTCAGGCATCCCCGACTCCGTGCCCTGCTCAGGCATCCCCGACTCCGCGCCCTGCTCAGGCGCCGCTGCCACAGAGCTCTGTGCTACAGCTGGTTGTACCTTGGTGTCATGTACAGTTTGATTGAAGACATTAGAAATTGCTATGCAGGCATTAATTAGTAATTCTCTGTTTTCGGCGGGAGTTTTATCCAGGATTTCCATCAATTTCAAAAAAGTTACATCATCCTTTTTGCAGAGCCAGTACACAGAGTGGTCACTGGGACCATTTCTCCTTGAATTGTTAGTCATGTTGGCACATTTTTTGTGTATGGCTGCTGAACAGAGTTGGCATTGAAAGCTCTGTTGGTAATCTACCTTCATGTTGCATTCTATGCACGTTTTTATCAAAGCCATTTTTTTGAACACTTCTGTTCAGTGGTGATGGTCTTACAAGGTGGGGTGTTGACCGGTGGGGGAGTTGACCGCGGGTGCTGGCCGTGGGAGCTGGCCGTGGGTGTTGACCGTGGGTGTTTACCAACTTGAGATAGGCCTGGAAGAGGCTGTATGGACGGCCACTGTTGCTACCATGTGTCGCACTCTAAATTTGTTTTGTTCACTTGTTAGATTACATTACTTGCATTTTCCCACTAGTTATCATACAGTAGAGGCGTCTAGTTTCTGTGTCTGGGCACTAGTTACCTGAGTACGTTACACTATTTGAAAGAATACACACACAAGAGGGTACTGGGGTGGGCCTACCTCCAAGTGGCCCTTGTTTACACACACACGACGGACTTATTTTGTGTGTAATTTGTTCACTTGATATTAGACTATGTTATCTTAATTTGTTATAATAGACACAGGTTTTGCATAGAGAGCTTAGCACTATGGGCACTGATTACTTGACGTTTCAATAGCGAGAGATGTGATTTATTGACGACTTGGCAACTATCGCCTAAGGCCTCCTGGCACCACGAGGGCAGGCCTTGACTACACACGAATTTCACTTATTTTTCCTTTAACACAAACGGTCGGATGGTAATCACTATGATATATTGCTTAATATGTTGAGACACACTTTAAAAGTTATCTGACTGTGTTTAGTTCCTGTATCACTGAAATGTCCCAAGTTATATATTGTTTTCCGCGGAGCTCGCACCGCGTGGCCCTTCCCCTCTCACACCCCTCACCACCCCTGTGGTCACCACAGTCACCAACGTGGTCACCAACGTGGTCACCAACGTGGTCACCACAGTCACCAACGTGGTCACCAACGTGGTCACCACAGTCACCAACGTGGTCACCAACGTGGTCACCACAGTCACCAACGTGGTTACCACAGTAGTAGTAGGGTGTAAGCGCCACAGGGGATTTTTTTTTCTGGCCAGAGGACCCCTGTGAGGTGTAAGCGCCACAGAGGATTTTTTTTTCTGTGGGAAAAAATCCCGTGTAGCGCTTGGGGGTTTTCAGGTGAATTTGCAAAATCCCGTGTAGCGCTTGGGGGGTTTCAGGTGAATTTGCAAAATCCCGTGTAGCGCTTGGGGGGTTTCAGGTGAATTTGGGGAGTCACAGATTTGGAAGTAAGGATTTCTTATGAGTGAGTAATTTCCGAGATTTTAGAAGTTTGTTAAAGTCTTATGAGAAAAATAATTTCCGAGACTTAGAAGTTTGTTAAAGTTCTTATGGGAGAAATTCAAATTCGTGTTTAAGAGCCAGCATTTCAAGGAGAACTCTACGGACATATTTTACCTGTTTTCAACTTACAAAATCCGTCTGTGTAAGCCATAGTTTTCATATAAATTTAGAAATTCGTGTTTGTGAGTCAGGGTTTTCAGGAGCTCGTACCTCACACCCCCCCCCCCTCCCTCCCCCTTACCTCGCAATCTCTCGCGTCACCTTTATTTACCTTACGCCCGGCCAGCCAGACGTCGCATACAGGTTACCTCTTATCTTATCTTATCTTCTCCATAATATCTGGACCGTCCCTCCTCTCTCTCTCTCTCTCCCTCCTCTCTCTCTCTCTCCTCTTCATATTATTCCCTCTTCCTATTTTCTGACATACTAATATTTTATTCCTTTTTCATTAACCAGTCAGTTTTATACAAATCAACCGAAGCATCTCAATGTAACCTTTAATACTGAAACTGCCTCAGAGACTATCTAAGCTGGCCCCAGCTACCTGCCCCAGGCTATCTGCCCGAGGCAATCATCACCTGATTACCTGCCCCAGACATCTACCAGTCATTGTCGGCGTTCGCCACCGTAATAATTTATATATATATACATTAAGCGTTAATAAAACTTATTTATTTATTTATAATTTATTTAGTCATCTAATTCATAGTTTACACAATTTATAATAAACGACTCATTTAGCCCGAAGTTCTAAGAAGCTCGCTCCTCAATCCGCTTGTATAATATCCGTCCTATTCACTCTTCATCTCTGTAAATAAAGAATAACAGTTTCAGATAGCGTTTACACATGTACAATATTTATCATACACATAAAACCTCAAAACAAATGTACTCACCATTTTCCATTAGATAATTTGTTATAGCCTCATTCAGCCAGTCGTCTCCAAGCACATTTTCCAACAAATATCGCTCTTATCATAACACAGCGTTTCATAGCAGCTCGGCATATTTTTAAATAAAGCATAAGATAGCCTCATTACGTTCCTATCATTCTGCATATATTCTCCATAAGTAAAACTAGTTTCAAATAGCTTTATTGCAGTTTTTAGATCCTTGTTTGAAAGATGGTAACAGAAAAACATCGCATATAGCCCGCATACGTAAGTATTTAAACTCTGAAGTCGCTCTGTAAACGTGTATACATCACAGTCTTTATAATAATTTAAAAACTCCGAAATGTATGGCGAATACACATTTATTCCATATGAATCGAGTATAACTATTTTCCGTTTAGATTTATATACAGCAATCCAGTGACCCATTAGTTCCTTAGAGTCTCTTCCTAAGGTATTTATTATAAACATAATCGGCCTGTCCCGTATTTGCTTCATTATTCTATATATATCCGTCGCTAAATAGCACCCAATATATTTAGCTTTACTACCTTTCATATCGTTCAATGCCGTATTAATTTGTTTGCAGTTCATGCTCTTGTATCACACACAACTCGCCTATCGGAATAAATTCTCAATACTCCCGTTGTAATTCCGAATAAAATAATAACTTTATTTGATTTCGCTGGAACAGCAAATTCTAATGTAATTCTCAGGTTGCCCGAAGCCTCTATAGGAAGGGTATCTCTCAATTCCTCAGGCGTTAGTCTAAATGCCAGTAATGTTCTTCCTTTTATAAATGAATTATATGTCAAGGTATTGCAAGCATTAAAGCCTACTGTATTTTGAGTCTCGTAGTATAGTTTCGAACATTTATTCGGGAACTTGCAAGTTATATTAAATAAGTTTGTCCCATCACGTGTAATATATACATTAGATAAATCGCAGTGATCGAAATAAAGTGGATTAAGTGTATACGCTCCTGATATTGCTTCCATATCCATCATCATAATAAATAATTTATCTGGGATAATGCTCCCCCATGGCTGGTCAATACTTAATCTCTGCTGCCCATTACCAAGAATGAACGTCTTGTGGAGTGTCTTATCAAACGTATATGTAACTGGCGTATTTTGTTCAGCCAGAGCTCTATTAATAGCCTCCAATCCAGATGCAAATGGAGTTATCCGATCAATCCACATTCTAGCTAGTTTTATGTTAAACTTATATCCAGATTCAATACTGTTTATAACCCACGGATCACTGTTAAGTTCTAATCTCAAACGAATATCAATTCCATCCAAAAGATATTCGCTCAAAGTTGTAATGTCCAATAGCAGTTTAAAGCAACAATTTACTCCCTCAGTTTTTAACTTTACAAATCTAGATTTAAGGTCTTCTGAGGCATTCTTAAAATAATCTACATCATATTTTTCAGGGAAAACATCATTATAGAAATACGTCAGTTCTTTAAATCTTTCAGCTTTACATTCAGAAAGCGTCGTCATTAGCTTTACATATGATAAATATGAAAATAGTGAATTAGTTTCCACGACTTGCTCATTTAAATAAACAGTTACAGCTTTAAACATTGTCTGGGACAAGCCATTGACTATTGATGCATTTTTAATATCCGCTAAAGCCGTAATTCCGTCAGGTCCCGTTAATTCAACCATCAGTTCTAGCGTCAAGCTCGAAAGATCAATAAATTGACCCTTAACTCCCGGGATACGAAATTCAATATAAGAGTCTTTAAATTTATTGTTAATACTTGAATTCACAGGTAAAATATCCAGTGTCTGTCTTGAAAATATCGTACTTTCAACCATTCTATGAGGACTAACTTTAGGAAAGCCATCGCTTATAGCAGCTGTATAATTTTCTAAAGGAACTTGCAATGCTGCACTAGGAGCATTTACACTCATCATGTCTGCGTCTAGCATACAACTAGTACTTTTTTATGAAAACACGTCTTTATATCTATCCATTTTCTTTATATAGGCAGGTCTTTTCGTTTTTCTTTTCGTTATTCGGCCACCTGCTAACAATTTAGGACCTATACTTTTCAATGTTTCCATACCGCGTTTTCTAATTGAATCTTTCAAAGTACCTTGACCAGCATTTATATCCTGCAAAACATTCTGTCCCATTGTCAATGCAGCTGGCATAATAGTTTTTAATAGGAAAGGAGTTGCTCTACGAGCTAGACCAGTTAAGAAACTTAATATTCCACCTCCTCTTAAATGTCTTCTATCAAAAACAGTAATATCGCCCAGTGCTCCACCTCTCTTCCCTCGAGGAGCGATAAATCGCCCTACCTCGTCAACAGACAGCGGTACAAACCCGACCCTCATGTTTAAACAGGCCAAGAGAGAATGATAAACTCCCTCTACTCATGCCATTATATATCAACGGGTCTAATATGTAATACTGCAATCGTACATCCATCCTTTTCAAAATATACAGGCTCCCCATTTTGATCTGTTAATCTAATACTGATGCCATCAATATTAGTCGTATTTAAAGGTTTATATAATTTCCTGTGTGTTACATTACTTTGAAACGAAACAACATCCAAGATATTTACAATCTGATTACCAAACATGGTGGGCTGCACCTTATCACAATATACACACAAGAAATCTATACGGCCTCCTGGCCTAGGATGATAATAGCAAGTATCTTGTACAAATAACCTGTTATTAGGTAGCTTATTCATAATAAAAATATCATAGGCTTTACCTACTTCAGCTCCAATAACTTTACATATATTTCGACCGAAAGATAAAGAAATTCGAACAACTAATTTTCCATCCTTTGTAATAAATAATTTTAACAACTTCTCACTAAATGCTGCATTAAACTTAATTCGATTAATACTCGAATCATATTTCATATAAACGTCCCCGTGATCTGGGAAATTATAATTAAGTACGTGTCCTATAAAACTCAGTGAACCTTTTGAAAATATAGTAGAAATTTCTCTATTTAAAATAGTCGTTAGCTCTATGCAATTATCACTGGCTAAAATATCCGACTTTAAAGTGAAAGATGTATTCACCGTACTCAAATCAGATAAATTTTTATTAGACACTAGAAGTTGAACTGAAATAAAACTTTCCGGGTCATTCCTCCTAACAGCGAAATAAGATGGAGGCAGGAATATATTCTTCAGGCACACTTCATAAGCTTTATTCGGGTCTAAAGGCAGCTGATTATGTAATCTATTTTCAAAAGCATTGGGAGCATTGTTTTTAAATACATCAGTATCAGAGTTACTCGCTGCATATATAACGTAACTATCCATCCTGTAGACTAATAGTAAATGATAAAAATAAACAGAAACTCACCTTAATATGATATCCAGGTAGACTCTCCTTCATCTACAGCCTTGATCTTCCTCTTCAAACTTGGAGGAGAAAACACTTGATTTTTCGCATCTACATTTCTAAATAAATTCTTAGGTGTAGATGTCAAAGAGTAGAACAACTTTGCAATTGGCAGTTTATCTTCTGGGAATAACAATTTCGGAGTGCACATCCTGCCTATAACATCATCAACAATATTGATCCCAGTAACTGGCGATGTAATGTTCCCTTCCTCATCCCACTTTACAAGTCCAGTTGTATTAAAATAATTTAACAAGGAGACAGCAAAATCATAATCCTTAAGCTTTAATCTTAAGTCTATCAAGTGTTGTATAACAGGATTTGTTCTCACTGTCGTCGTAGGCTTCTCAACACTTACTGCCGTAGGCTTCTGTTGATCAATAGCTTTTCGTGGTACAAGATAGAATTCTTTCATTATTCCTTATTAAATAGCCTTGAAATGAAATTTATAGCTATGGGAAGTAAAATGCCCAATAAATTACCTCCTCTTTTACTTGTTAATATGTCTTTCTTGAGTGAAATAGCTTTCTTCTTACAGGCTAATGTATGGAGTAGAGCTCTATATTTAGAAAGTCTCTTTAAAATAGGCTTCCCAACTTCAATTTTATTTTTTAAGAAATTATTAAATATTTCTGATAAGCAAAGTATATGTTCCTTTTTAAGAGTCTTAATTAACTTTTTCCTAGAATTATAACCTAATCTAGCTAATAGTTCAATAAATCCACGATACTTGCTAACTAAGGGCTGCTTCTTCATAGTTTCTTCACGTCATCTGAATTCACCCACTGATCAAATGAACTGTCGTAACCGACGTATCTAACTTTATATAAAGTAGTATTACCAACTTTACGTTTACTTATAATTCTCTCAATTTCAAATGTATCTGACAAGTAGGTGGGAGTCAACTCCTCTCTATAAAATCCGCCTTCTATAAGTCTATTATTTAAGTCCTTTAGATAATATAAAGGCACGGGTTGTTTAGTATCAATTTGAGCAATTGTAAATATTTCCTTAGTGTTCTGTTGATGAAAACCTCTTTTGAACTTTGAAATACGATTAGATAAGGCAAGCCGTACTGTATCTCCTACAGACAGATGATTACTGATGCGTGGCTTAGTCTGCTGCTCTCCTTTATACATGAGCTTAAATTGCCTAGTCACATCTTGAGGCGAAGATAAAGCATGTACATCAATAGGTATTTTCCCCTTTAATCCTCTATGTGGTGTTCTATTATACGTTTTAACCATATCAGGTAAAACATTTATATAGGTTAAGGTGTTATAAGCCGTTAAATATTTATATATCTTAGTTTTCAATGTTCTTATAAATCTCTCTGCAATACTGGCTTTAGTTTCCTGAGAAAATACACTGTACAGATCAATGTTTTTACTGTCTAACAATCGTTTCATATATTTATTATAGAATTCACTGCCCTTATCGGTGTTAAGCTTCCTTACACCTTTTGATGAAGGTAAATCCAGAACAGCTTTCATGGCTTCACTTACACTCTGACCTGATTTAGTGGATAGTGGAACTACATGTGCAAACCTTGAAAATATATCAACACAAACTAATAAATATTTAATATCATTGTTGTGCTTAGCTAACAACGTCATATCAGCCAAGTCACTGGTAAAGAAAGCTTTAGGTCTAGGTGCTAAGATACGTCTTCGTTTAAATTTACGTTTTTTTTAATAGATGTAAGGTATATGCATTAGACGTTTTTAAATAGTCTTTCACATCTTTTATAGTTATTTCAGGGATTGTTTTCTTTGCAGCCTTATACAATTTTAAAACGCCACCAAACCCACCTATGGACTTGGGGTCATTGTATATCTTATTAAGAGTTTGTGTAATGTTCACCATTGATACACTATTTCATATGGGGGTTCATTTACAATATTTCCCCTAAATATTATGGATTCAGGTGTTTTAACGCCCAAGTCAACAAGTAAATACCCATACTGTCGAGAAATCACTTTCTTATATATATCTAAAAATTTCTTGGCATCTTGTTTTCCGAATATTTGTCTGCCTAATGTTTCTATCTGGGACAAGTCTCTTGATTTAAGCAGAATAAAATGAGAAGCATTTAAACTTATAGATCTAGAAAATTTCCCACTGAAAAATATATTTTGGGTTATAAAAATAACAGAGATGTTCTCATGCCATCCCTTAGTAAATATATCACTTACTATTTTAGAGTTTGTAGATTCAACATACAAGTCATCATAAACAACTAATATATGAGATGTATCCTCTGGATCACGATCGTCTAAAGGGTTTACAATTTCAGAGTAAAAAGATATCTTATGTTTAAAGAGTGGATTAGTTCTCAACTCTTTATACCCACTTCCACAGATAATTATTTTTGCAAAGTTCTGCTGATATTTCTCTATCATTTTAGCACATAAATAGCTCTTCCCACCATTTGAAAATCCAGCAATAATAATTCTTGACGGTTCACTAAATATATTCAACTGGGATTCAGTAATAACTTTTTTCTGCCCTTCCATGTTGCTAGGATTCAATAGACTAACTACAAATATATAATGAAAGGAGTATTTAAACGAAATCTACATTCGAGTTTTATTTAAACATAACCAATAAAATCATAGTCATAACATAACCAATACAGTAATAAAATCATAGAATATACAATATCAAATATCATAGCCAATACAATCATAGTCATAACATATCCAATACAGTAATAAAATCATAGAATATACAATATCATAGCCAATAAAATCATAGTCATTTCGTATCCAATACAGAAATAAAATCATAGAATATCAAATATCATAGCCAATAAAATCTTAGTCATAACATATCCAATACAGTAATAAATAAATAAGTCTTAAAATAGCAATTTGAACATATCAAATACAGTAATAAAATCATAGAATATACATTATCATAGACATTAAATCATAGTCATAACATATCCAATACAGTAACAAATCATATCCAATACAGTAACAAATCTTAGTCATTTTCATATCAAATACAGTAACAAATCATATCCAATACAGTAACAAATCTTAGTCATTTTCATAACAAATACAGTAACAAATCATAGCCAATACAATATCATAGACATTTGAATATAGTTATAGATAATACATAGACAATACAGTAACAGACTTAGTTGTTGTTAGGGAATAATTGCTGAGCGACTCTATCCCGCTTTTCCCAAAGATTAAAAATGGGGAACAATTGACGTCTTGGTTGGGGATTATCTACAATTACTGGATCCCCTACCTGCACCTCTTCCTCTACCTGTACCTCTTCCTGTACCTCTTCCTCTACCTGTACCTGTACCTCACGCTCTGGAATGTCTGGGTGACCGTAAGCTAATGACTCTGTGGGACTAATGAGGTACCTCTTGTCATCAAAAGCTGACAGACCGCGCTTAGTTGTTTTACACGTGCATATCTGTCCATTAACATTACGAATAGATCGGGATACAAAATTAAAAGTTGTATTTGTCTCTAATGTGTTCTGAAAAGATGCATGTGTTATTTTCTTTTGTTGGTGATAAGGAATCCCTTTACATTTACATAAATGTTCATTATCAAGGGTTAGGAGAGAATAAGTTTTAGGCTTGAGTGCAATTAATTCAGTTATGATTTTCTGCTTTACTTCTGACTTGAGGAGTCCTAGTTCACCTTTACGAGTAGCAGAATACATGGGATGATCTTTGTCGAAATTACTGAAATCCATATAATCTACTAGAGGAGCTTTTGTCATTTCTTGGAAAGCATCTTTACAGGTCAGAGTAAATATGAATGAGTCTGTATCCGTATAAATTAGTCTAGCTCTCTCCCCATAATGGGCTTTAACTACATTATACCAGAACTCGTATAAACGCCTTTTGGCTATCTGCAAGATCTGATATCCCATGTAAGAAGGAGTGGTAACTTTAAGGATGTCTTTCATTACTGTACAGAGAACCCGATCTTGACCTAAAGAGACAGCTCGTTTATACAAAGGGTTTCTTGCATGAGTTAAGAATGAATGTTTTGTCGTTACTAGATGGTGAGTATTAGCATATCTAGATATATTTGTCATTGATTTCCCGTACAGACTATTACTTATGAGTTTAAAAGCTTTTCCTTTAACTTTACAGGTGGTATTGGCTCGTTCTCGAATGTTGGTTGAAATAAAATCTTTTAAATAGGGAGCCTGTTTAAATTCATAGATTGTTTTTACTCGTTCAACTTCTAGTCCAAGTTTTAATAGCAATTGCAGGAAATCAAGGCTTACTAAGTAGTCGTTTTGGGGCAAGTGGGATGCAATTAACTTAGTATTTTTAGGTGGGAGCTTACGTTTTTCATCATTAAGGGTTTTCTTACTGTACTCTGACAAAAACTCCTCCGTTATATTAGTATGAGACAGTACAAGGGGCAGATCATCAGTATACCTGGCTACCTCGGGAGATACATGTTTTGTATCGCATAAAATGCAATAACCTTTGTCTTGATTACAGGGGATATGTTGTAACCCTTGCCCTAATAAGGTATCCCGCTCAAGGTCAGTTAATTGTCTAATCCCTCCCTGGGGAAGTACCTCAGCCATGCACGCTGCATATAAGCTGTTAAAGTCGAGGTACAAAATGTGAGTATCGTCATCAGAGCTAGGGTTAGATGTAGTGTGCTCGTTAACAGCCTGTGTAAATTGTCTAATGGAAGATGTGAACCCTCCTCTAAGATTCCTTCTCAACAAATCATATATATTCTGATCATACACATAGTCAAGTACAACTTTTGATTTAAATAAGAACGCGTCCCAAGCATAACTAGGAAGTGATACATAGAAAACAATATCTAGTTCATAAATTTCTTTCAGTGATGTTCGCCAAAGTGTAAATATATCAACTAGCATTCCCACGTCAACTTTTAAATATAACATGAGGTAATCCTTGATGTTTGTACAGTTCCCTAAATTAAATACTTTAAGAGCATTGTTATAATCTTCTTCAGACAGTGGAGAGTCATGTAAAACATTGTAAAACTTATCTCGCGAAGGGAGCTGAGGTTCGTCTAACACGTCCATGGAAGAAATATAATCATAACATAGGCTTTGTTTACCTTTAATTAACAGAGCTTTAGCTTCATCGGATACACCATTTAGTATGTGTTCAGTGTACTTGGTGGCTTTCTTACCGGCAACGTGCTCGCTTGCTAAGGTTCCTAATGACCCATTAAGGAGAGCTAGGCTATCTAGGAATTTAAGTTTACCTATGATGACTTGCATAAATTTCAATCCTTCCTTGGTTAGAATTTCTACATCGCGGTGAGGATTTTTGGACAGTTCTTTAAGTATAATTCCCAGATCATATGCAGCATTATGGGAAAATGTGGTCAAGTATCTACGAGCATTTTTACATTGTAAATTGCAACGAGCACAATAAGCACCTAAGTAATTATTTTCCTGAATAGCATGATTATGATGTCTATGTTTATCTTTCTTATCCTTGAAAGTTTGATGACACAATTGACACGTATTTTGTCTTTGAAACATTCTTTCCTGTTCTCTAGACAAGTTCTTAGGGAAGTTGGGGAGCTGAGCATGAATAGCTTTCCATGAGGCTTCTAGCTTTGTAATAAAATGATTGACCGCGTCTGGACCTACGTATGAATACGTTTCTACGACATTGAATTCCCTGTCTAAAATCATGTAAGCATAAGCAATTGCTTTATGCTTACATTCCACCATGCCTCTAGGATTTTGACGGTCTAATAGACATTCAAAATCGTAATAGGCGGTGTGAGTTGGGCTATAGGTCCTACCGTAATTTTTAAAACTGATTTTATCACTAGGATTATAGAACGAAAATACTTGGGATACTGTGCATGACTCTTCGTGAGCCTGAATTTCATCTAAGGGAGCATGCAAAAGACAAATTTTGCAGAATTTATGAGTGTCAGGAATTTTATACCGATTATGGTTAATACTCTTTACAAATTTATCAAAGTCCTTGATCAGACAGAGATGCTTGCCTTCAAATAACAACAAAGGGACTTTATCGGCATACTTTTCCTGGCTTTTCCTAGCTAAACTAAGATAGTATTTGTTACTTTCATGAGTTATTGTATAAATATAAATAGAAATTTTGTTAAGCTTCTCTATTTTCTTAAGATTATCAAATGATACGGGGAATCTGATTTCATCTGCCCATACTACGAATCTTCTACACCATCGAAGGCTTTTGTAATGTTTTCTAACGTTATTCATAGTCCTGCCCAATGCTAAGTTTTTATATGCCGCAATGCACTGTAACAAACACTCATCTCCTTCACTTTCAGGATTAAATACTGATTCTTTACCCTTTAATTTTGCAGGATATGGTACATATGATCCAAGGTGCATAGGGTGGCGAATATACGAAAAATTAATGGCGAAGCCTGACATGGAATGAATTCCTACACTTGAGGATTGGACATTTTTTAGGCATTCGTCAATTTTAGCAGACATTTCGTCAACCCATGAATTTACAAGAACTTCCACCTCTTCCTGTGTAACAGTCTGAGTTTCGCCTCTAATTGAAAATACTTCGTCTAATATTTCATATTGATTGTCGGCATGATTAAGTTTTTGCAGAATTAGGCTTACGTCTGGGTAAATGTGAAATGAGGGAGGGAATTCTTCCTGTATTTGTCTGAACTGATTGTCTATATATTCTATAAAAAATTCCCTATACCTATTTATATATAAGCTGGGGTCGGCGTCTAAATGCCCGGGAATGGAGAACGAATGTCTCGAGAATGAACCTTCGAAATGGTTAATGACTTCTAACACTCGCGGAACAACGTTATCTAAGTTAAGTACCTCTGGGGAATCTGGAGCGTTGACTTCTTCATCTGATATGTCGTGAACAGGGGGTTGATTGTCTTCTTCTTCTTCATCTGAGGATGCCTGCTGGTTGCCGTCTGGTGCATCTTCTTCTAGCTCCTGGGACAGCTGGGGTTGACTGCGTACAGGCGTGCTCCACTCAGAGGGTTGGGTTGAATCCGGGGGCGATTCTGTAATATAATATTAGCAATGAATAAACATTAAGAGGAAAACAAATTTGAAAACAATAAGAAGATTTGAAAACCTTAATAGGAAAATAGCGTGTAAATAAGAGGAATTATCAAAAATGGAAAGCAAAAAGTCTAAATAAGAGGAAAAACTGAATTACAGATAAATAATAATATTACTTACGAGCTGGGATGTTGATTCCACCAAGTATGAGATTCTCTTGATCACGAATAGGAACTCCTGTAATGGAAACATTTTTCTGTATGAGTACTTATTACTTGTTTATACACTTGTTAAAATATACAATTATTAACTTTTAAATTACGAAAATTATTGTGAAAACGTACGGTTATTTATGATGCGACGGCGTTTGGGTGGAGGTTCAATGACGTTTCTGGCTTCGGTGGGAGGTTCCCGGTTAACGGAGAAACGACAGTATGGGCAGGAAGTAGAACCATGAACTGAAATGAAAATAATATATATAAATTGACTCTCTGTATGTATGTATGTGTGTTTCGGATATATATTTTCTTTGAAAGTTTATTGAATGTGCGAGAAAAAGCGGTACTTACGATTTGCACAATAGAGTTGTCCACAGCTGGTACAGGTTACGTCAAAATGTCCAGGCGGTGTAGGCCCGTTGCATCCTATACAGTACAGTCTGCATTCTTGAAGAGCGTTGATGGACATTTCACCTAGGCATGTTAAACATCGTGTTTGACACACATGCACGATTTCGTTGTTGATAGGAGACAGGCACAGAGGACATACTGACATGATGATATGACTAGGCTGGGGGAACCTTGTGAACAGGATGAAGATTGAATGCTGACTGAAAGTGTAGGCCTCTGAGACTTTGGCGATCTGAGGGGGCCCCTGAATGAGCGTAATAACGATAGTGTGCCCCTGAGTGAGCGTTTGGCTGTTTTATTAATAGCGAGAATGATTGGCGAATACTGGGGAATAAACTCTTTTATTATAAATTGTGTAAACTATGAATTAGATGACTAAATAAATTATAAATAAATAAATAAGTTTTATTAACGCTTAATGTATATATATAAATTATTACGGTGGCGAACGCCGACAATGACTGGTAGATGTCTGGGGCAGGTAATCAGGTGATGATTGCCTCGGGCAGATAGCCTGGGGCAGGTAGCTGGGGCCAGCTTAGATAGTCTCTGAGACAGAATCAGTATTAAAGGTTACATTAAGATGCTTCGGTTGATTTGTATAAAACTGACTGGTTAATGAAAAAGGAATAAAACATTAGTATGTCAGAAAATAGGAAGAGAGAATAATATGATGAGAGGAGAGAGAGAGAGGAGGGACGGTCCATATATTATGGAGAAGATAAGATAAGATAAGAGGTAACCTGTATGCGACGTCTGGCTGGCCGGGCGTAAGGTAAATAAAGGTGACGCGAGAGATTGCGAGGTAAGGGGGAGGGAGGGGGGGGGTGTGAGGTACGAGACTTGAAAACCCTGACTTATACAGATAACTTTCTAAATTTACATGAATAACTAAGGCTTACATAGACGATTTTTGTAAGTTGAAAACATGTAAAATATGTCCGTAGAGTTCTCATGGAAACCCTAAAGCGCTACACACGATATTTGAATTTCTCACATAAGGCCTTAACAAACTTCTATGTCTCGGAAATTATTTTTCTCATAAGAATTCCATACTTCTAAAATCTCGGAAATTACTTACTCATAAGAAATCCTTAATCCCAAATCTGTGAGTCCCCAAATTCACCTGAAACTCCCCAAGCGCTACACGGGATTTTGCAAATTCACCTGAAAACCCCCAAGCGCTACACGGGATTTTTTCCCACAGAAAAAAAAATCCTCTGTGGCGCTTACACCTCACAGGGGTCCTCTGGCCAGAAAAAAAAATCCCCTGTGGCGCTTACACCCTACTACTACTCACAGTCACCAACGTGGTCACCAACGTGGTCACCAACGTGGTCACCACAGTCACCAACGTGGTCACCACAGTCACCAACGTGGTCACCAACGTGGTCACCACAGTCACCAACGTGGTCACCAACGTGGTCACCACAGTCACCAACGTGGTCACCAACGTGGTCACCACAGTCACCAACGTGGTCACCACAGTCACCAACGTGGTCACCACAGTCACCAACGTGGTCACCAACGTGGTCACCACAGTCACCAACGTGGTCACCACAGTCACCAACGTGGTCACCACAGTCACCAACGTGGTCACCACAGTCACTAACGTGGTCACCACAGTCACCAACGTGGTCACCACAGTCACCAACGTGGTCACCACAGTCACCAACGTGGTCACCACAGTCACCAACGTGGTCACCACAGTCACCAACGTGGTCACCACAGTCACCAACGTGGTCACCTCAGTCACCAACGTGGTCACCACAGTCACCAACGTGGTCACCACAGTCACCAACGTGGTCACCACAGTCACCAACGTGGTCACCAACGTGGTCACCACAGTCACCAACGTGGTCACCAACGTGGTCACCACAGTCACCAACGTGGTCACCACAGTCACCAACGTGGTCACCACAGTCACCAACGAGGTCACCACAGTCACCAACGTGGTCACCAACGTGGTCATCACAGTCACCAACGTGGTCACCACAGTCACCAACGTGGTCACCACAGTCACCAACGTGGTCACCACAGTCACCAACGTGGTCACCACAGTCACCAACGTGGTCACCACAGTCTCCAACGTGGTCACCAACGTGGACACCACAGTCACCAACGTGGTCACCACAGTCACCAACGTGGTCACCAACGTGGTCACCAACGTGGTCACCACAGTCACCAACGTGGTCACCACAGTCACCAACGTGGTCACCAACGTGGTCACCACAGTCACCAACGTGGTCACCACAGTCACCAACGTGGTCACCAACGTGGTCACCAACGTGGTCACCAACGTGGTCACCACAGTCACCAACGTGGTCACCAACGTGGTCACCACAGTCACCAACGTGGTCACCACAGTCACCAACGTGGTCACCACAGTCACCAACGTGGTCACCAACGTGGTCACCACAGTCGCAAACGTGATCACCAACGTGGTCACCACAGTCACCAAAGTGGTCACCAACGTGGTCACCACAGTCACCAACGTGGTCACCACAGTCACCAACGTGGTCACCAACGTGGTCACCACAGTCACCAACGTGGTCACCAACGTGGTCACCACAGTCACCAACGTGGTCACCACAGTCACCAACGTGGTCACCAACGTATTCACCACAGTCACCAACGTGGTCACCAACGTGGTCACCACAGTCACCAACGTGGTCACCAACGTGGTCACCACAGTCACCAACGTGGTCACCACAGTCACCAACGTGGTCACACAGTCACCAACGTGGTCACCACAGTCACCAACGTGGTCACCACAGTCACCAACGTGGTCACCACAGTCACCAACGTGGTCACCACAGTCACCAACGTGGTCACCACAGTCACCAACGTGGTCACCACAGTCACCAACGTGGTCACCACAGTCACCAACGTGGTCACCACAGTCACCAACGTGGTCACCACAGTCACCAACGTGGTCACCACAGTCACCAACGTGGTCACCACAGTCACCAACGTGGTCACCACAGTCACCAACGTGGTCACCACAGTCACCAACGTGGTCACCACAGTCACCAACGTGGTCACCACAGTCACCAACGTGGTCTACACAGTCACCAACGTGGTCACCACAGTCACCAACGTGGTCACCACAGTCACCAACGTGGTCACCACAGTCACCAACGTGGTCACCAGTCACCAACGTGGTCACCACAGTCACCAACGTGGTCACCAACGTGGTCACCACAGTCACCAACGTGGTCACCAACGTGGTCTACACAGTCACCAACGTGGTCACCACAGTCACCAACGTGGTCACCACAGTCACCAACGTGGTCACCACAGTCACCACCAACGAGGTCACCACAGTCACCAACGTGGTTCACCACAGTCACCAACGTGGTCACCACAGTCACCAACGTGTGTCAGACACAGTCACCAACGTGGTCACCACAGTTCACCAACGTGGTCACCACAGTCACCAACGTGTCACCACAGTCACCAACGTGGTCACCACAGTCACCAACGTGGTCACCACAGTCAACCAACGTGGTCCACCACAGTCACCAAGGTGGTCACCACAGTCACACAAACGTGGTCTACACAAGTCACCAACGTGGTCACCAACAGTCACCAACGTGGTCACCACAGTCACCAACGTGGTCACCCAACCGTGGTCACCACAGTCACCAACGTGGTCACCAACGTGGTCACCACAGTCACCAACTGGTCCGGGGGCGGTCACCACAGTCCAACCACACGTGGTCACCACAGTCAACCAACGTGGTCACCACAGTCACCAACGTGGTCACCACAGTCACCAACCGTGGTCACCACAGGTCACCAACGTGGTCACCACAGTCACCAACGTGCGTCAAGGCACAGTCACCAACGTGGTTCACCACAGTCACCCACGTGGTCACCACAGTCACCAACGTGGTCACCACAGTCACCAACGTGGTCACCACAGTCACCAACGTGGTCACCAACGTGGTCACCACAGTCACCAACGTGGTCACCACAGTCACCAACGTGGTCACCAACGTGGTCACCACAGTCACCAACGTGGTCACCACAGTCACCAACGTGGTCACCAACGTGGTCACCAACGTGGTCACCAACGTGGTCACCACAGTCACCAACGTGGTCACCAACGTGGTCACCAACGTGGTCACCACAGTCACCAACGTGGTCACCACAGTCACCAACGTGGTCACCAACGTGGTCACCAACGTGGTCACCACAGTCACCAACGTGGTCACCACAGTCACCAACGTGGTCACCACAGTCACCAACGTGGTCACCAACGTGGTCACCACAGTCACCAACGTGGTCACCACAGTCACCAACGTGGTCACCACAGTCACCAACGTGGTCACCAACGTGGTCACCACAGTCACCAACGTGGTCACCAACGTGGTCACCACAGTCACCAACGTGGTCACCACAGTCACCAACGTGGTCACCACAGTCACCAACGTGGTCACCAACGTGGTCACCACAGTCACCAACGTGGTCACCAACGTGGTCACCACAGTCACCAACGTGGTCACCAACGTGGTCACCACAGTCACCAACGTGGTCACCACAGTCACCAACGTGGTCACCAACGTGGTCACCACAGTCACCAACGTGATCACCAACGTGGTCACCACAGTCACCAACGTGGTCACCAACGTGGTCACCACAGTCACCAACGTGGTCACCAACGTGGTCACCACAGTCACCAACGTGGTCACCACAGTCACCAACGTGGTCACCACAGTCACCAACGTGGTCACCACAGTCACCAACGTATCCACAGTCACCAACGTGGTCACCACAGTCACCAACGTGGTCACCACAGTCACCAACGTGGTCAGCACAGTCACCAACGTGGTCACCACAGTCACCAACGTGGTCACCACAGTCACCAACGTGGTCACCACAGTCACCAACGTGGTCACCACAGTCACCAACGTGGTCACCACAGTCACCAACGTGGTCACCACAGTCACCAAGGTGGTCACCACAGTCACCAACGTGGTCTACACAGTCACCAACGTGGTCACCACAGTCACCAACGTGGTCACCACAGTCACCAACGTGGTCACCACAGTCACCAACGTGGTCACCAACGTGGTCACCACAGTCACCAACGTGGTCACCAACGTGGTCACCACAGTCACCAACGTGGTCACCAACGTGGTCACCACAGTCACCAACGTGGTCACCAACGTGGTCACCACAGTCACCAACGTGGTCACCAACGTGGTCACCAACGTGGTCACCACAGTCACCAACTTGGTCACCACAGTCACCAACGTGGTCACCACAGTCACCAACGTGGTCACCACAGTCACCAACGTGGTCACCACAGTCACCAACGTGGTCACCACAGTCACCAACGTGGTCACCACAGTCACCAACGTGGTCACCACAGTCACCAACGTGGTCACCACAGTCACCAACGTGGTCACCACATGTCACCAACGTGGTCACCACAGTCCCAACGTGGTCACCACAGTCACCAACGTGGTCACCACAGGTCACCAACGTGTCACCAACAGTCACCAACGTGGTCACCACAGTCACCAACGTGGGTCACCACAGTCACCAACGTGGTCACCACAGTCACCAACGTGGTCTACGCAGTCACCAACGTGGTCACCACAGTCACCAACGTGGTCACTCATGGTCACCACAGTCACCAACGTGGTCACCACAGTCACCAACGTGGTCACCAACGTGGTCACCACAGTCACCAACGTGGTCACTAACGTGGTCACCACAGTCACCAACGTGGTCACCAACGTGGTCTACACAGTCACCAACGTGGTCACCACAGTCACCAACGTGGTCACCACGAGTCACCAACGTGGTCACCACAGTCACCAACGTGGTCACTAACGTGGTCACCACAGTCAGCCAACGTGGTCACCAACGTGGTCACCACAAGTCAACCAACGTGGTCACCGACATACGTGGTCACCACAGTCACCAACGTGGTCACCAAACGTGGTCACCACAGTCACCAACGTGGTCACCACAGTCACCAACGTGGTCACCAACGGGTCACCAACTGTAGTCACCAACGTGGCACCACGTGGTCACCACAGTGCACCAACGTGGTCACCACAGTCACCAACGTGGTCACCTAACACAGTCACCAACTTGGTCACCATCAGTCACCAACGATGGTCAGCCACAGTCACCAACGTGGGCACCACAGTCACCAACGTGGTCACCACAGTCACCAACGTGGTCCAGCACAGTCACCAACGTGGGCAGCCACAGTACCACCACGTGGTCACCGATCAGTCAGCCAACGTGGTCACCACAGTCACGCAACGTGGTACACCAACAGTCAACCACGTGGTCACACAGTCACAAACTTGGGTCTACACAGTCACCAACGTGGTCAACCACAGTCAACAACGGGGTCACCACAGTCACCAACGTGGTCACAACAGTCACCAACGGGGTCATACCACAAGTCACCAATACGTGGTCAGCCACATGTCACCAACGTGGTCACCAACTGTGGTCACCACAGTCACCAACGTGGTCACCAACGTGGTCACCACAGTCACCAACGTGGTCACCAACAGTGGTCACCAACGTGGTCACCACAGTCACCAACGTGGTCACCACAAGTCACCAACGTGGTCACCACAGTCACCAACGTGTCACCACAGTCACCAACGTGGTCACCACAGTCACCAACGTGGTCCCACCGGCCCAGTCACCAACGTGGTCACCACAGTCACCAACGTGGTCACCACAGTCCCCAACGTGGGTCACCACAGTCACCAACGTGGTCACCACAAGTCACCAACGTGGTCACCACAGTCACCCAACGTGGTCACCACAGTCACCAAGGTGGGTCACCACAGTCACCAACGTGTGTCTACACAGTCACCAACGTGGTCACCACAGTCACCAACGTGGTCACCACCAGTCACCACACGTGGTCACCACAGTCACCAACGGGGTCACCAACGGGGTCACCAACGTGGTCACCACAGTCACCAACGTGGTCACCAACGTGGTCACCACAGTGCACCAACATGGTCACCAACGTGGTCACCAGTCACACAACGTGGTCACCACAGTGGTCACCAACGTGGTCACCACAGTCACCAACGTGGTCACCACAGTCACCCAACGTGGTCACCACAGTCACCAACGTGGTCACCACAGTCACCAACGTGGTCACCACAGTCACCAACGTGGTCACCACAGTCACCAACGTGGTCACCACAGTCACCAACGTGGTCACCACAGTCACCAACGTGGTCACCACAGTCACCAACGTGGTCACCACAGTCACCAACGTGGTCACCACAGTCACCAACGTGGTCACCACAGTCACCAACGTGGTCACCACAGTCACCAACGTGGTCACCACAGTCACCAACGTGGTCACCACAGTCACCAACGTGGTCACCACAGTCACCAACGTGGTCACCACAGTCACCAACGTGGTCACCACAGTCACCAACGTGGTCACCACAGTCACCAACGTGGTCACCAACGTGGTCACCACAGTCACCAACGTGGTCACTAACGTGGTCACCACAGTCACCAACGTGGTACACAGTCACAACGTGGTCACCACAGTCACCAACGTGGTCACCACAGTCACCAACGTGGTCACCACAGTCACCAACGTGGTCACCAACGTGGTCACCACAGTCACCAACGTGGTCACTAACGTGGTCACCACAGTCACCAACGTGGTCACCAACGTGGTCACCACAGTCACCAACGTGGTCACCAAACGTGGTCACCACAGTCACCAACGTGGTCACCACGTCACCAACGTGGTCACCACGTGGTCACCACAGTCACCAACGTGGTCACCAACGTGGTCACCACAGTCACCAACGTGGTCACCAACGTGGTCACCACAGTCACCAACGTGGTCACCAACGTGGTCCCAACCACCAACGTGGTCACCACCAACGTGGTCACCAACGTGGTCACCACGTCACCAACGTGGTCACCACGTGGTCACCACAGTCACCAACGTGGTCACCAACGTGGTCACCAACGTGGTCACCACAGTCACCAACGTGGTCACCAACGTGGTCACCACAGTCACCAACGTGGTCACCACAGTCACCAACGTGGTCACCAACGTGGTCACCACAGTCACCAACGTGGTCACCACAGTCACCAACGTGGTCACCAACGTGGTCACCACAGTCACCAACGTGGTCACCACAGTCACCAACGTGGTCACCAACGTGGTCACCAACGTGGTCACCACAGTCACCAACGTGGTCACCAACGTGGTCACCAACGTGGTCACCACAGTCACCAACGTGGTCACCACAGTCACCAACGTGGTCACCAACGTGTCACCAACGTGGTCACCACAGTCACCAACGTGGTCACCACAGTCACCAACGTGGTCACCAACGTGGTCACCACAGTCACCAACGTGGTCACCAACGTGGTCACCACAGTCACCAACGTGGTCACCACAGTCACCAACGTGGTCACCAACGTGGTCACCAACGTGGTCACCACAGTCACCAACGTGGTCACCAACGTGGTCACCACAGTCACCAACGTGGTCACCAACGTGGTCACCACAGTCACCAACGTGGTCACCACAGTCACCAACGTGGTCACCAACGTAGGTCACCACAGTCACCAACGTGATCACCAACGTGGTCACCACAGTCACCACGTGGTCACCACTGGTCACCACGTCACCAACGTGGTCACCAACGTGGTCACCACAGTCACCAACGTGGTCACCACAGTCACCCACGGTGGTCACCACACGTCACCAACGTGGGTCACCACAGTCACCAACGTGGTCACCACAGTCACCAACGTGGTCACCACAGTCACCAACGTGGTCACCACAGTCACCAACGTGGTCACCACAGTCACCAAACAGTGGTCCCAACAGTCACCAACGTGGTCACCACAGTCACCAACGTGTCACCACATCACCAACGTGGTCACCACAGTCACCAACGTGGTCACCACAGTCACCAACGTGGTCACCACAGTCACCAACGTGGTCACCACAGTCACCAACGTGGTCACCACAGTCACCAACGTGGTCACCACAGTCACCAACGTGGTCTACACAGTCACCAACGTGTCACCACAGTCACCAACGTGGTCACCACAGTCACCAACGTGGTCACCACAGTCACCAACGTGGTCACCAACGTGGTCACCACAGTCACCAACGTGGTCACCAACGTGGTCACCACAGTCACCAACGTGGTCACCAACGTGGTCACCACAGTCACCAACGTGGTCACCAACTGGTCACCAACGTGGTCACCACAGTCACCAACGTGGTCACCAACGTGGTCACCACAGTCACCACGTGGTCACCACGTCACCAACGTGGTCACCACAGTCACCAACGTGGTCCACCACAGTCACCAACGTGGTCACCACAGTCACCAACGTGGTCACCACAGTCACCAACGTGGTCACCACAGTCACCAACGTGGTCACCACAGTCACCAACGTGGTCAGCACAGTCACCAACGTGGTCACCACAGTCACCAACGTGGTCACCACAGTCCCAACGTGGTCACCACAGTCACCAACGTGGTCACCACAGTCACCAACGTGGTCACCTCAGTCACCAACGTGGTCACCACAGTCACCAACGTGGTCACCACAGTCACCAACTTGGTCACAACAGTCACCAACGTGGTCACCACAGTCACCAACGTGGTCACCAACGTGGTCACCACAGTCACCAACGTGGTCACCACAGTCACCAACGTGGTCACCACAGTCACCAACGAGGTCACCACAGTCACCAACGTGGTCACCAACGTGGTCATCACAGTCACCAACGTGGTCACCACAGTCACCAACGTGGTCACCAACGTGGTCACCACAGTCACCAACGTGGTCACCACAGTCACCAACGTGGTCACCAACGTGGTCACCACAGTCAACAACGTGGTCACCAACGTGGTCACCACAGTCAACAACGTGGTCACCACAGTCACCAACGTGGTCACCAACGTGTTCACCACAGTCACCAACGTGGTCACCACAGTCACCAACGTGGTCACCACAGTCACCAACGTGGTCACCACAGTCTCCAACGTGGTCACCAACGTGGACACCACAGTCACCAACGTGGTCACCAACGTGGTCACCACAGTCACCAACGTGGTCACCAACGTGGTCACCAACGTGGTCACCACAGTCACCAACGTGGTCACCACAGTCACCAACGTGGTCACCAACGTGGTCACCACAGTCACCAACGTGGTCACCACAGTCACCAACGTGGTCACCAACGTGGTCACCACAGTCACAAACGTGATCACCAACGTGGTCACCACAGTCACCAAAGTGGTCACCAACGTGGTCACCACAGTCACCAACGTGGTCACCACAGTCACCAACGTGGTCACCAACGTGGTCACCACAGTCACCAACGTGGTCACCACAGTCACCAACGTGGTCACCAACGTGGTCACCACAGTCACCAACGTGGTCACTAACGTGGTCACCACAGTCACCAACGTGGTCACCAACGTGGTCTACACAGTCACCAACGTGGTCACCACAGTCACCAACGTGGTCACCACAGTCACCAACGTGGTCACCACAGTCACCAACGTGGTCACCACAGTCACCAACGTGGTCACTAACGTGGTCACCACAGTCACCAACGTGGTCACCAACGTGGTCACCACAGTCACCAACGTGGTCACCAACGTGGTCACCACAGTCACCAACGTGGTCACCACAGTCACCAACGTGGTCACCAACGTGGTCACCAACGTGGTCACCACAGTCACCAACGTGGTCACCACAGTCACCAACGTGGTCACCAACGTGGTCACCACAGTCACCAACGTGGTCACCAACGTGGTCACCACAGTCACCAACGTGGTCACCACAGTCACCAACGTGGTCACCACAGTCACCAACGTGGTCACCAACGTGGTCACCAACGTGGTCACCACAGTCACCAACGTGGTCACCAACGTGGTCACCACAGTCACCAACGTGGTCACCAACGTGGTCACCACAGTCACCAACGTGGTCACCACAGTAACCAACGTGGTCACCACAGTCACCAACGTGGTCACCACAGTCACCAACGTGGTCACCACAGTCACCAACGTGGTCACCAACGTGGTCACCACAGTCACCAACGTGATCACCAACGTGGTCACCACAGTCACCAACGTGGTCACCAACGTGGTCACCACAGTCACCAACGTGGTCACCAACGTGGTCACCACAGTCACCAACGTGGTCACCACAGTCACCAACGTGGTCACCACAGTCACCAACGTGGTCACCACAGTCACCAACGTGGTCACCACACAGTCACCAACGTGGTCACCACAGTCACCAACGTGGTCACCACAGTCACCAACGTGGTCACCACAGTCACCAACGTGGTCAGCACAGTCACCAACGTGGTCAGCACAGTCACCAACGTGGTCACCACAGTCACCAACGTGGTCACCACAGTCACCAACGTGGTCAGCACAGTCACCAACGTGTCACCACAGTCACCAACGTGGTCACCACAGTCACCAACGTGGTCACCACAGTCACCAACGTGGTCACCACACAGTCACCAACGTGGTCTACACAGTCACCAAACGTGGTCACCACAGTCACCAACGTGGTCACCACAGTCACCAACGTGGTCACCACAGTCACCAACGTGGTCACCAACGTGGTCACCACAGTCACCAACGTGGTCACCAACGTGGTCACCACAGTCACCAACGTGGTCACCAACGTGGTCACCACAGTCACCAACGTGGTCACCAACGTGGTCACCAACGTGGTCACCACAGTCACCAACGTGGTCACCAACGTGGTCACCACAGTCACCAACGTGGTCACCACAGTCACCAACGTGGTCACCACAGTCACCAACGTGGTCACCACAGTCACCAACGTGGTCACCACAGTCACCAACGTGGTCACCACAGTCACCAACGTGGTCACCACAGTCACCAACGTGGTCACCACAGTCACCAACGTGGTCAGCACAGTCACCAACGTGGTCACCACAGTCACCAACGTGGTCACCACAGTCACCAACGTGGTCACCACAGTCACCAACGTGGTCACCACAGTCACCAACGTGGTCACCTCAGTCACCAACGTGGTCACCACAGTCACCACGTGGTCACCACAGTCACCAACGTGGTCACCACAGTCACCAACGTGGTCACCAACGTGGTCACCACAGTCACCAACGTGGTCACCAACGTGGTCACCACAGTCACCAACGTGGTCACCACAGTCACCAACGTGGTCACCACAGTCACCAACGAGGTCACCACAGTCACCAACGTGGTCACCAACGTGGTCATCACAGTCACCAACGTGGTCACCACAGTCACCAACGTGGTCACCACGTGGTCACCACAGTCACCAACGTGGTCACCACAGTCACCAACGTGGTCACCAACGTGGTCACCACAGTCAACAACGTGGTCACCAACGTGGTCACCACAGTCAACAACGTGGTCACCACAGTCACCAACGTGGTCACCAACGTGGTCACCACAGTCACCAACGTGGTCACCACAGTCACCAACGTGGTCACCACAGTCACCAACGTGGTCACCACAGTCTCCAACGTGGTCACCAACGTGGACACCACAGTCACCAACGTGGTCACCAACGTGGTCACCACAGTCACCAACGTGGTCACCAACGTGGTCACCAACGTGGTCTCCACAGTCACCAACGTGGTCACCACAGTCACCAACGTGGTCACCAACGTGGTCACCACAGTCACCAACGTGGTCACCACAGTCACCAACGTGGTCACCAACGTGGTCACCAACGTGGTCACCACAGTCACCAACGTGGTCACCACAGTCACCAACGTGGTCACCAACGTGGTCACCACAGTCACCAACGTGGTCACCAACGTGGTCACCACAGTCACCAACGTGGTCACCACAGTCACCAACGTGGTCACCAACGTGGTCACCACAGTCACAAACGTGATCACCAACGTGGTCACCACAGTCACCAAAGTGGTCACCAACGTGGTCACCAATCACCAACGTGGTCACCACAGTCACCAACGTGGTAACCAACGTGGTCACCACAGTCACCAACGTGGTCACCAACGTGGTCACCACAGTCACCAACGTGGTCACCAACGTATTCACCACAGTCACCAACGTGGTCACCAACGTGGTCACCACAGTCACCAACGTGGTCACCAACGTGGTCACCACAGTCACCAACGTGGTCACCAACGTGGTCACCACAGTCACCAACGTGGTCACCACAGTCACCAACGTGGTCACCACAGTCACCAACGTGGTCACCACAGTCACCAACGTGGTCACCACAGTCACCAACGTGGTCACACAGTCACCAACGTGGTCACCACAGTCACCAACGTGGTCACCACAGTCACCAACGTGGTCACCACAGTCACCAACGTGGTCACCACAGTCACCAACGTGGTCACCACAGTCACCAACGTGGTCACCACAGTCACCAACGTGGTCACCACAGTCACCAACGTGGTCACCACAGTCACCAACGTGGTCACCACAGTCACCAACGTGGTCACCACAGTCACCAACGTGGTCACCACAGTCACCAACGTGGTCACCACAGTCACCAACGTGGTCTACGCAGTCACCAACGTGGTCACCACAGTCCCACGTGGTCACACAGTCACCAACGTGGTCACCACAGTCACCAACGTGGTCACCAAGTGGTCAGTAACGTGGTCACCACAGTCACCAACGTGGTCACCAACGTGGTCTACACAGTCACCAACGTGGTCACCACAGTCACCAACGTGGTCACCACAGTCACCAACGTGGTCACCACAGTCACCAACGTGGTCACCAACGTGGTCACCACAGTCACCAACGTGGTCACTAACGTGGTCACCACAGTCACCAACGTGGTCACCAACGTGGTCACCACAGTCACCAACGTGGTCACCAACGTGGTCACCACAGTCACCAACGTGGTCACCACAGTCACCAACGTGGTCACCAACGTGGTCACCACAGTCACCAACGTGGTCACCACAGTCACCAACGTGGTCACCAACGTGGTCACCACAGTCACCAACGTGGTCACCAACGTGGTCACCACCGTCACCAACGTGGTCACCAACGTGGTCACCAACGTGGTCACCAACGTGGTCACCACGTGGTCACAGTCACCAACGTGGTCACCACGTGGTCACCAACGTGGTTACCACAGTCACCAACGTGGTCACCAACGTGGTCACCACAGTCACCAACGTGGTCACCAACGTGGTCACCACAGTCACCAACGTGGTCACCACAGTCACCAACGTGGTCACCACAGTCACCAACGTGGTCACCAACGTGGTCACCAACGTGGTCACCACAGTCACCAACGTGGTCACCAACGTGGTCACCACAGTCACCAACGTGGTCACCACAGTCACCAACGTGGTCACCAACGTGGTCACCACAGTCACCAACGTGGTCACCAACGTGGTCACCACAGTCACCAACGTGGTCACCAACGTGGTCACCACAGTCACCAACGTGGTCACCAACGTGGTCACCACAGTCACCAACGTGATCACCAACGTGGTCACCAGAGTCACCAACGTGGTCACCAACGTGGTCACCACAGTCACCAACGTGGTCACCAACGTGGTCACCACAGTCACCAACGTGGTCACCACAGTCACCAACGTGGTCACCACAGTCACCAACGTGGTCACCACAGTCACCAACGTGGTCACCACAGTCACCAACGTGGTCACCACAGTCACCAACGTGGTCACCACAGTCACCAACGTGGTCAGCACAGTCACCAACGTGGTCACCACAGTCACCAACGTGGTCACCACAGTCACCAACGTGGTCACCACAGTCACCAACGTGGTCACCAACGTGGTCACCACAGTCACCAACGTGGTCACCACAGTCACCAACGTGGTCACCAACGTGGTCACCAACGTGGTCACCAACGTGGTCACCACAGTCACCAACGTGGTCACCAACGTGGTCACCAACGTGGTCACCACAGTCACCAACGTGGTCACCACAGTCACCAACGTGGTCACCAACGTGGTCACCAATGTGGTCACCACAGTCACCAACGTGGTCACCACAGTCACCAACGTGGTCACCAACGTGGTCACCACAGTCACCAACGTGGTCACCAACGTGGTCACCACAGTCACCAACGTGGTCACCACAGTCACCAACGTGGTCACCACAGTCACCAACGTGGTCACCAACGTGGTCACCAACGTGGTCACCACAGTCACCAACGTGGTCACCAACGTGGTCACCACAGTCACCAACGTGGTCACCACAGTCACCAACGTGGTCACCAACGTGGTCACCACAGTCACCAACGTGGTCACCAACGTGGTCACCACAGTCACCAACGTGGTCACCAACGTGGTCACCACAGTCACCAACGTGGTCACCAACGTGGTCACCACAGTCACCAACGTGATCACCAACGTGGTCACCAGAGTCACCAACGTGGTCACCAACGTGGTCACCACAGTCACCAACGTGGTCACCAACGTGGTCACCACAGTCACCAACGTGGTCACCACAGTCACCAACGTGGTCACCACAGTCACCAACGTGGTCACCACAGTCACCACGTGGTCACCACAGTCACCAACGTGGTCACCACAGTCACCAACGTGGTCACCACAGTCACCAACGTGGTCACCAACGTGGTCACCACAGTCACCATCGTGGTCACTAACGTGGTCACCACAGTCACCAACGTGGTCACCAACGTGGTCACCACAGTCACCAACGTGGTCACCAACGTGGTCACCACAGTCACCAACGTGGTCACCACAGTCACCAACGTGGTCACCAACGTGGTCACCACAGTCACCAACGTGGTCACCAACGTGGTCACCACAGTCACCAACGTGGTCACCAACGTGGTCACCACAGTCACCAACGTGGTCACCAACGTGGTCACCACAGTCACCAACGTGGCACCAACGTGGTCACCAACGTGGTCACCAACGTGGTCACCAACGTGGTCACCACAGTCACCAACGTGGTCACCAACGTGGTCACCAACGTGGTCACCACAGTCACCAACGTGGTCACCAACGTGGTCACCACAGTCACCAACGTGGTCATTACAGTCACCAACGTGGTCACCAACGTGGTCACCACAGTCACCAACGTGGTCACCACAGTCACCAACGTGGTCACCAACGTGGTCACCACAGTCACCAACGTGGTCACCACAGTCACCAACGTGGTCACCAACGTGGTCACCAACGTGGTCACCAACGTGGTCACCACAGTCACCAACGTGGTCACCAACGTGGTCACCAACGTGGTCACCACAGTCACCAACGTGGTCACCACAGTCACCAACGTGGTCACCAACGTGGTCACCAACGTGGTCCCCACAGTCACCAACGTGGTCACCACAGTCACCAACGTGGTCACCACAGTCACCAACGTGGTCACCAACGTGGTCACCACAGTCACCAACGTGGTCACCACAGTCACCAACGTGGTCACCACAGTCACCAACGTGGTCACCACGTGGTCACCACAGTCACCAACGTGGTCACCAACGTGGTCACCACAGTCACCAACGTGGTCACCAACGTGGTCACCACAGTCACCAACGTGGTCACCAACGTGGTCACCACAGTCACCAACGTGGTCACCAACGTGGTCACCACAGTCACCAACGTGGTCACCACAGTCACCAACGTGGTCACCAACGTGGTCACCACAGTCACCAACGTGATCACCAACGTGGTCACCACAGTCACCAACGTGGTCACCAACGTGGTCACCACAGTCACCAACGTGGTCACCAACGTGGTCACCACAGTCACCAACGTGGTCACCACAGTCACCAACGTGGTCACCACAGTCACCAACGTGGTCACCACAGTCACCAACGTGGTCACCACAGTCACCAACGTGGTCACCACAGTCACCAACGTGGTCACCACAGTCACCAACGTGGTCACCACAGTCACCAACGTGGTCAGCACAGTCACCAACGTGGTCACCACAGTCACCAACGTGGTCACCACAGTCACCAACGTGGTCACCACGTCACCAACGTGGTCACCACAGTCACCAACGTGGTCACCACAGTCACCAACGTGGTCACCACAGTCACCAACGTGGTCACCACAGTCACCAACGTGGTCTACACAGTCACCAACGTGGTCACCACAGTCACCAACGTGGTCACCACAGTCACCAACGTGGTCACCAACGTGGTCACCACAGTCACCAACGTGGTCACCAACGTGGTCACCACAGTCACCAACGTGGTCACCAACGTGGTCACCACAGTCACCAACGTGGTCACCAACGTGGTCACCACAGTCACCAACGTGGTCACCAACGTGGTCACCAACGTGGTCACCACAGTCACCAACGTGGTCACCACAGTCACCAACGTGGTCACCACAGTCACCAACGTGGTCACCACAGTCTCCAACGTGGTCACCAACGTGGACACCACAGTCACCAACGTGGTCACCAACGTGGTCACCACAGTCACCAACGTGGTCACCAACGTGGTCACCACAGTCACCAACGTGGTCACCACAGTCACCAACGTGGTCACCAACGTGGTCACCAACGTGGTCACCACAGTCACCAACGTGGTCACCACAGTCACCAACGTGGTCACCAACGTGGTCACCAGTCACCAACGTGGTCACCACAGTCACCAACGTGGTCACCAACGTGGTCACCAACGTGGTCACCACAGTCACCAACGTGGTCACCAACGTGGTCACCACAGTCACCAACGTGGTCACCAACGTGGTCACCACAGTCACCAACGTGGTCACCACAGTCACCAACGTGGTCACCAACGTGGTCACCACAGTCACAAACGTGATCACCAACGTGGTCACCACAGTCACCAAAGTGGTCACCAACGTGGTCACCACAGTCACCAACGTTGTCACCACAGTCACCAACGTGGTCACCAACGTGGTCACCACAGTCACCAACATGGTCACCAACGTGGTCACCACAGTCACCAACGTGGTCACCACAGTCACCAACGTGGTCACCAACGTATTCACCACAGTCACCAACGTGGTCACCAACGTGGTCACCACAGTCACCAACGTGGTCACCAACGTGGTCACCACAGTCACCAACGTGGTCACCAACGTGGTCACCACAGTCACCAACGTGGTCACCACAGTCACCAACGTGGTCACCACAGTCACCAACGTGGTCACCACAGTCACCAACGTGGTCACCACAGTCACCAACGTGGTCACCACAGTCACCAACGTGGTCACCACAGTCACCAACGTGGTCACCACAGTCACCAACGTGGTCACCACAGTCACCAACGTGGTCACCACAGTCACCAACGTGGTCACCACAGTCACCAACGTGGTCACCACAGTCACCAACGTGGTCACCACAATCACCAACGTGGTCACCACAGTCACCAACGTGGTCACCACAGTCACCAACGTGGTCTACGCAGTCACCAACGTGGTCACCACAGTCACCAACGTGGTCACCACAGTCACCAACGTGGTCACCACAGTCACCAACGTGGTCACCAACGTGGTCACCACAGTCACCAACGTGGTCACTAACGTGGTCACCACAGTCACCAACGTGGTCACCAACGTGGTCTACAGAGTCACCAACGTGGTCACCACAGTCACCAACGTGGTCACCACAGTCACCAACGTGGTCACCACAGTCACCAACGTGGTCACCAACGTGGTCACCACAGTCACCAACGTGGTCACTAACGTGGTCACCACAGTCACCAACGTGGTCACCAACGTGGTCACCACAGTCACCAACGTGGTCACCAACGTGGTCACCACAGTCACCAACGTGGTCACCACAGTCACCAACGTGGTCACCAACGTGGTCACCACAGTCACCAACGTGGTCACCAACGTGGTCACCACAGTCACCAACGTGGTCACCAACGTGGTCACCAACGTGGTCACCACAGTCACCAACGTGGTCACCAACGTGGTCACCAACGTGGTCACCACAGTCACCAACGTGGTCACCAACGTGGTCACCAACGTGGTCACCACAGTCACCAACGTGGTCACCAACGTGGTCACCACAGTCACCAACGTGGTCACCACAGTCACCAACGTGGTCACCAACGTGGTCACCACAGTCACCAACGTGGTCACCACAGTCACCAACGTGGTCACCAACGTGGTCACCACAGTCACCAACGTGGTCACCACAGTCACCAACGTGGTCACCACAGTCACCAACGTGGTCACCACAGTCACCAACGTGGTCACACAGTCACCAACGTGGTCACCACAGTCACAACGTGGTCACCACAGTCACCAACGTGGTCACCACAGTCACCAACGTGGTCAGCACAGTCACCAACGTGGTCACCACAGTCACCAACGTGGTCACCACAGTCACCAACGTGGTCACCACAGTCACCAACGTGGGTCACCACAGTCACCAACGTGGTCACCACAGTTCACCCAACGTGGTCAACCACAGTCACCAACGTGGTCTACCACAGCTAACCAACGTGGTCACCACAGTCACCAACGTGGTCACCACAGTCACCAACGTGGTCCACCACAGGTCACAACGTGGTCACCAACGTTGTTCACCACAGTCACCAACGTGGTCACCACAGTGGTTCACCAACCCAGTGGTCACCAACGTGGTCACCAACGTGGTCACCACAGTCCCCAACGTGGTCACCCACGTGGTCCACCAACGTGGTCACCACAGTCACCAAACGTGTCACCACAGTTCACCAACGTGGTTCACCAACAGTGGTCACCAACGTGGTCACCACGTTGGCTACCACAGTTCACCAACGTGGTCACCACAGTCACCAACGTGGTCACCAACGTGGTCACCACAGTCACCCACGTTGGTCACCAACAGTGGCACCAACGTGGTCACCACAGTGTCACCAACAGGGTCCCCAAACTGTGGTCACCACAGTCCACCAACGTGGTCACCACAGTGGTCACCACGTGGTCACCAACGTGAGTCACCACAGTCACCAAGTGGATCACCGAAACGTGGTCACCACAGTCACCAACGTGGTCACCAAACGTGGTTTTCCCCCCAGTCACCAACGTAGGTCACCAACGTGGTCACCACAGTCAACCAACGTGGTCACCACAGTCACCAACGTGGTCACCACAGTCACCAACGTGGTCACCACAGTCACCAACGTGGTCACCACAGTCACCAACGTGGTCACCACAGTCACCAACGTGGTCACCACAGTCACCAACGTGGTCACCACAGTCACCAACGTTGTCACCACAGTCACCAACGTGGTCACCACAGTCACCAACGTGGTCACCAACGTGGTCACCAACGTGGTCACCACAGTCACCAACGTGGTCACCAACGTGGTCACCACAGTCACCAACGTGGTCACCAACGTGGTCACCACAGTCACCAACGTGGTCACCAACGTGGTCACCACAGTCACCAACGTGGTCACCACAGTCACCAACGTGGTCACCAACGTGGTCACCACAGTCACAAACGTGATCACCAACGTGGTCACCACAGTCACCAAAGTGGTCACCAACGTGGTCACCACAGTCACCAACGTTGTCACCACAGTCACCAACGTGGTCACCAACGTGGTCACCACAGTCACCAACATGGTCACCAACGTGGTCACCACAGTCACCAACGTGGTCACCACAGTCACCAACGTGGTCACCAACGTATTCACCACAGTCACCAACGTGGTCACCAACGTGGTCACCACAGTCACCAACGTGGTCACCAACGTGGTCACCACAGTCACCAACGTGGTCACCAACGTGGTCACCACAGTCACCAACGTGGTCACCACAGTCACCAACGTGGTCACCACAGTCACCAACGTGGTCACCACAGTCACCAACGTGGTCACCACAGTCACCAACGTGGTCACCACAGTCACCAACGTGGTCACCACAGTCACCAACGTGGTCACCACAGTCACCAACGTGGTCACCACAGTCACCAACGTGGTCACCACAGTCACCAACGTGGTCACCACAGTCACCAACGTGGTCACCACAGTCACCAACGTGGTCACCACAATCACCAACGTGGTCACCACAGTCACCAACGTGGTCACCACAGTCACCAACGTGGTCTACGCAGTCACCAACGTGGTCACCACAGTCACCAACGTGGTCACCACAGTCACCAACGTGGTCACCACAGTCACCAACGTGGTCACCAACGTGGTCACCACAGTCACCAACGTGGTCACTAACGTGGTCACCACAGTCACCAACGTGGTCACCAACGTGGTCTACACAGTCACCAACGTGGTCACCACAGTCACCAACGTGGTCACCACAGTCACCAACGTGGTCACCACAGTCACCAACGTGGTCACCAACGTGGTCACCACAGTCACCAACGTGGTCACTAACGTGGTCACCACAGTCACCAACGTGGTCACCAACGTGGTCACCACAGTCACCAACGTGGTCACCAACGTGGTCACCACAGTCACCAACGTGGTCACCACAGTCACCAACGTGGTCACCAACGTGGTCACCACAGTCACCAACGTGGTCACCAACGTGGTCACCACAGTCACCAACGTGGTCACCAACGTGGTCACCAACGTGGTCACCACAGTCACCAACGTGGTCACCAACGTGGTCACCAACGTGGTCACCACAGTCACCAACGTGGTCACCAACGTGGTCACCAACGTGGTCACCACAGTCACCAACGTGGTCACCAACGTGGTCACCACAGTCACCAACGTGGTCACCACAGTCACCAACGTGGTCACCAACGTGGTCACCACAGTCACCAACGTGGTCACCACAGTCACCAACGTGGTCACCAACGTGGTCACCACAGTCACCAACGTGGTCACCACAGTCACCAACGTGGTCACCAACGTGGTCACCACAGTCACCAACGTGGTCACCAACGTGGTCACCACAGTCACCAACGTGGTCACCAACGTGGTCACCACAGTCACCAACGTGGTCACCACAGTCACCAACGTGGTCACCAACGTGGTCACCACAGTCACCAACGTGGTCACCACAGTCACCAACGTGGTCACCAACGTGGTCACCACAGTCACCAACGTGGTCACCACAGTCACCAACGTGGTCACCACAGTCACCAACGTGGTCACCACAGTCACCAACGTGGTCACCACAGTCACCAACGTGGTCACCACAGTCACCAACGTGGTCACCACAGTCACCAACGTGGTCACCAACGTGGTCACCACAGTCACCAACGTGATCACCAACGTGGTCACCACAGTCACCAACGTGGTCACCAACGTGGTCACCACAGTCACCAACGTGGTCACCAACGTGGTCACCACAGTCACCAACGTGGTCACCACAGTCACTGTTACGGCCCTCTCGGGACGCAACGGGGTTCTTACTCTGATGTCGTTAGAGGAAGATATATATATCCGGCCCCAAGCCAGTAGAGGCTTTCAAGGGATGCGATCCGTGACGCAAGTAACTTAAAGGGAGTAGGGAAAGAAAGGTAAGAACTTAATATAATATAATATAACCTTCACCGTTTAAATATATATAATAAAAGAGTACACAAGGGGGAGGGGTATTAACACTTTACAAAGGGGACCAACACTGTAGTCTTCTGCTGGAGACTATGGATCCTCGAAGCTAGGTGCTGAGTCCGCGGTGCTTTCTTCGTGGCCTCAAGACGTGTCCTCTGAGAACACCGAGCCTACCCTGGCCACAGGTCAGCCACAACACAGGTCCACTGGGGGCACCGTCGTGGAGGCCTGTCAACCACACGTCCAGCAGGTCTGCCTGGCAGGTACAGAGCCACCAAGGCTGGTACGGCCACTCCACGAACGATGTAAAGGGGTACGCCCTAGACAGGAGTCTCGTGTAATATCACCAATCACCCTCCTGTCCTCAATACCCCAGTGGATTATCGTCTCCAACCGTCGGTCCCGGGTAAATCCTTCCACTGCCACTCCACTGGCAGGCTTAACACACCACAGTGTTCTTCCGGGGGGACGACGTCACGACAGCTGCAGCAAACTTCACTGTATGGAGACTGGCTGCCTCGGGTAGACTGACTCCACCTTCAACACAGTGGTCCCAGGTCGGCTCTGTAAGCAGACACGTCATTAATAACCGGGACACTAATACACCACACTCACAGGCTCAGATACAAACGCCCGACATATCCACTCCATAGATGGCGCTGTCGTCGGAGCACCACCTCACCAGAGTTCAGGAGCGGCGGTGTTGAGCGCTGAACCAGACTGGAAACTGGTCCTCGAGGCCAGTACACGCTGTCCTCACTAGGTGTCGTCGTTCGTTTGGCGGGGGTTTCGGGAGCTGACCCACAGATGGCGTGTTTGTCACTGCTCCAGGCACGGACGCTGGATCCGGGTTCGTAACACCTCCCCACCAAAAAGAATTTGGTTTGGGGTTCTATAAAAAACACAAACCAAATTAGCAGGGCGACACAACTCCAAATGGACTTACATGCTTTATGATCTGGAATAGCGAGGCTGTCGCGTCCACAGAACTGTCCTACTGGGCAATTCCGGCTCAATGGGAACTTTAAAATTGAAGGCGATGACCTGCCTGACGTAATCTTCCACGTCTCCACTGCGATGTCAAGCAGGGGCGTCATCTCACATCTCTCGAGTACGGATTTGTTTCGACGCGATCTGGGGTGACTCGACACTTTCCTATGTCGTGGCACCGATGATGGCTGACCACAGACGGCATTTCTGGTGCCAGTCCGATGGTCCTTCAGGGAGACAGGAACCTGGAATACAGGGGTCTGATAATTCAGAGTGATAGCGACCGCGAGTAAAACAGTACTTACAGCATACTCTACTAGGTCCACACCTAGTCCCAACGGGGCTGTTCGTACGTCGCAGGTGGCTTTCGCTCTGCCACCGTCAGGTCGACCAACGTTCCACATAACGCTGCATTGAGGCTCAGCAGTCACGCGGGGGGTGTCAACCTGTCGGAAACAGTCACTCACATTATCACATGTCGTACCTCCTGTATCATCTATTACCTCCCAGGTCCCTTCTTCAACTGCAACACTTGCAGTACAACTCTCCAATCCCTGGGACCTCTTCTCGATGTTCACGGGAGCCATCATCCTTCGGGTCGTCCACTGATCCTTACTGAGAACACAGAGAGCACAAACAAGAACACATACGAAAAACAAACAAAATACCGATAGGAAACATTTGGTAAGTCGAGGGATAAGTTTCCTGAGCTTGTCATGTCCATAGCCGGCACCATCCACTAGCCTGGCTTGGACCAAAGAGGGCACTAGACCTTTAAAACATACCTCTGACGTCTGGGGAATCTCTGGCTGGTCCACTACACACTGTAACTTGCCATACCGCAAGCACACCTCAGCCTTCGCTCCAGACTCGTTGGTATCCGTGGGTGTCTGCACACAAGGCCTCTTTTCTAGCTCAGGTACTTCTGCCATCGTAACCTCATGTTCCTTGTCGAGAGAATCAGGAGACACTGCTAAATAACTGTCGATCTGCGGGGGAGAGGACAAATTAGACATGTTCAAATCCGGGTCTGTCTTTACCTGGACATTACCATTGCCTGTTACCTCAGACCTTGCTGTTCTGGTAGACTCGTCCGCAACCTTGGGAAGATTGATGCTCCAATCTGTCACCAAGTCGTTGGCTAGTACCACGTCAATCCCAGCCACAGGGAGGGTATCGACTACTGCCAACACACATGTGCCGCTGAAATAAGGCGTGTCGAGATGTACTGGCACTAAGGGGGCGATGTACTGCGTCCTTGGAAACCCAACCAGGACAACCTCTGGTCTCCCATCCACACTTACTCCCTCGGGTAACGAGCTCTTCACGATCAGGGACTGGGCTGCTCCACTATCTCTGAGCACTACAATTGATCTACCAGTATGATCACTCGTTACATACCCGGGTGAAGTGTGAGGGGCCAACAAACTTGGTCCTTCCTGCGTCGTCGTAGACTGGTTTCCTACTGGTGATGTAACACAGCTCACCAACATCACCTCCCTTCGTGCGCTGCCACCTCTTCTACCTCGGCACCTAGCAGCTATGTGCCCTTTCTGCCCACAAGTCCAGCACACCATATTCCTCCTTGGACTACGGTGTTTCGGACTACTGGGACTTGTTCTTCGGGGGCTACTTGGGGGCGTCTTCTTAGCACTTCGTGGGACGGGTCTTTCTTCTTCATCATGAGGTCTGTCGAACCGGCGCTGGTAATTCCTCGGGACGTACTTAGCAGACGGCCTATGAGTCAGGATGTACTCTTCCGCCATGGTGGCTGCCGCACTCAAGGTCTCTACCTGCTGTTCCTCTAGGTACGTCTTCAGGTCACCAGACAAACAATCCTTGAAGTCCTCGAGCAGAATCAGCTGCTCGAGGTCTTCCTTGGTCTCCACCTTCCGAGAGGCACACCATTCTTGAAAAAGTCGCTCCTTGATGGTGGCGAATTCGGTGAAAGTGTGCTCTGAGGTCTTCTTCAGGTTTCTGAACTTTTGCCTATAAGCCTCAGGTACCAATTGGTACGCCATGAGCACAACTTTCTTCACCTTGTCATAATCGCTGGAGTCGTCAAGGGATAACGTAGAGTAGGCAATTTGGGCCTTCCCAGTCAAGACTGACTGTATCATGATGGCCCAATTCTCCCTTGGCCACTCCAAAGAGGCAGCGACTTTCTCGAAGGCTGCAAAGAATTTTGACACCTCCTTCTCATGGAATTTGGGGACCATTTTGATGTTGCGTACCGGATCGAAGCTACTGGTGTCCGTTGTTTGCCTCCGACCACCGCCTAATCGCAATACTTCTAGTTCATGTTGTCTCTCTCTTTCCTCCCTTTCTCGCTCTCGTTCTTCTCTCTCTCGTTCTCGTTCTTCTCTCTCTCGTCTCTCTTCTCTTTCTCGTTCTTCTCTCTCTCGTTTCTCTTCTTTTTCTCGTCCTTCTCTCTCTCGTTCTCGTTCTTCTCTCTCTCGTCTCTCTTCTCTTTCTCGTTCTTCTCTTTCTCTTTCTCGTTCTTCTCTTTCTCTTTCTCGTTTCTCTTCTCTCTCTCTCTCTGCTTTCCTTTCTTCTAATTCTAAACGTCTCATCTCTAATTCTTTATCTTGTCTCTCTCGTTCCATTTCTAATTTCTTCCATTCTATTTCACGATTGATCTCTAGGGCACGCATCTTGACTGTTAGGAAGCTGATATTAAGCTCGCCTGCATCACTGTCAACGTCGCTGCCCTTATCTTCCTTTTCCGTGGAAGCTATGTCTGCACTTTCCTTTGTACTAGGAGTCTCGCCTTCCTGTTTCTCTTCTGCCTTCAGGTGCCGGTGTACCTTGGACAAGATCTCCACACGGGAGTCACTGGCACGGATCTTGATCTCCAGGTAGGCGCTCACTAGTACAAGCTCTGGTTTACTCAGATATTTTAATCTGGCAAGACAATCTTCTCTGTTCAGAAAAGCCTGAACCTCGTCCAGATCATCAATGGTAGCTTTGTCTGCCATTGTCACAGGTGGAACACTTAACGAGCACTTAACACACCGAGCACTGTTCTACGCCAATATTGCACTTTATCGCACCAAACACTGCACTTGCCAATATTGCACGTAATCACTTCGGGCACCGCACTACCCAATATTGCACTGAGTCCAAGCGAACACTTCGCTCTACAATATTGCACTGAGTCCAAGTGAACACTTCGCTCTACAATATTACACTAAATCACTGAGCACCGCACTAGTCAATATTGCACTGAATCACTTAATCACAGCGAGCACCGCACTGCACAATATCGCACTTAGTCACTGAGCACCGCACAGGACGTATAACGTCACAATCGTCACACAGGGGGAATTATATACAGGGATTACGCCACTTCACCACCCCTGTCAAACATACTTAACAAGGGGACGGATCCCGCTGGGGATGCCAATTATGTTACGGCCCTCTCGGGACGCAACGGGGTTCTTGCTCTGATGTTGTTAGAGGAAGATATATGTATCCGTTCCCAAGCCAGTAGAGGCTTTCAAGGGATGTGATCCGTGACGCAAGTAACTTAAAGGGAGTAGGGAAAGAAAGCTAAGAACTTAATATAATGTATTGACCACCACCAATAAATAAATATTACATAAAAGGAGTACACAGGGGGAGGGGTATTAATGCTATGCAAGGGGATTATTCACTGTAGTCTTCTGCTGAAGACTCTGGTGCCACACCACTTTCGGTGCCGATTCCTTGGTGCTTTCTTCGTGGCCTTAAGACGTGTCCTCTGAGAACACCGAGCCAACCCTGGCCACAGGTCAGCCACAACACAGGTCCACTGGGGGCACCGTCGTGGAGGCCGTCAACCACACGTCCAGCAGGTCTGCTGGCAGGTACAGAGCCACCAAGGCTGGTACGGCCACTCCACGAACGATGTAAGGGGTACGCCCTAGACAGGAGTCTCGTGTGATATCACCAATCACCCTCCTGTCCTCAATACCCCAGTGGATTATCGTCTCCAACCGTCGGTCCCGGGTAAATCCTTCCACTGCCACTCCACTGGCAGGCTTAACACACCACAGTGTTCTTCCGGGGGGGACGACGTCACGACAGCTGCAGCAAACTTCACTGTATGGAGACTGGCTGCCTCGGGTAGACTGACTCCACCTTCAACACAGTGGTCCCAGGTCGGCTCTGTAAGCAGACACGTCATTAATAACCGGGACACTAATACACCACACTCACAGGCTCAGATACAAACGCCCGACATATCCACTCCATAGATGGCGCTGTCGTCGGAGCACCACCTCACCAGAGTTCAGGAGCGGCGGTGTTGAGCGCTGAACCAGACTGGAAACTGGTCCTCGAGGCCAGTACACGCTGTCCTCACTAGGTGTCGTCGTTCGTTTGGCGGGGGTTTCGGGAGCTGACCCACAGATGGCGTGTTTGTCACTGCTCCAGGCACGGACGCTGGATCCGGGTTCGTAACAGTCACCAACGTGGTCACCACAGTCACCAACGTGGTCACCACAGTCACCAACGTAGTCACCACAGTCACCAACGTGGTCACCACAGTCACCAACGTGGTCACCACAGTCACCAACGTGGTCACCACAGTCACCAACGTGGTCAGCACAGTCACCAACGTGGTCACCACAGTCACCAACGTGGTCACCACAGTCACCAACGTGGTCACCACAGTCACCAACGTGGTCACCACAGTCACCAACGTGGTCACCACAGTCACCAACGTGGTCACCACAGTCACCAACGTGGTCACCACAGTCACCAACGTGGTCTACACAGTCACCAACGTGGTCACCACAGTCACCAACGTGGTCACCACAGTCACCAACGTGGTCACCAACGTGGTCACCACAGTCACCAACGTGGTCACCAACGTGGTCACCACAGTCACCAACGTGGTCACCAACGTGGTCACCACAGTCACCAACGTGGTCACCAACGTGGTCACCACAGTCACCAACTGTGGTCACCAACGTGGTCACCACAGTCACCAACGTGGTCACCACAGTCACCAACGTGGTCACCACAGTCACCAACGTGGTCACCACAGTCTCCAACGTGGTCACCAACGTGGACACCACAGTCACCAACGTGGTCACCAACGTGGTCACCACAGTCACCAACGTGGTCACCAACGTGGTCACCACAGTCACCAACGTGGTCACCAACGTGGTCACCACAGTCACCAACGTGGTCACCAACGTGGTCACCACAGTCACCAACGTTGGTCACACAGTCACCAACGTGGTCACCAACGTGGTCACCACAGTCACCAACGTGGTCACCACAGTCACCAACGTGGTCACCAACGGTGGTCACCAACGTGGTCACCAACGTGGTCACCACAGTCACCAACGTGGTCACCAACGTGGTCACCACAGTCACCAACGTGGTCACCAACGTGGTCACCACAGTTACCAACGTGGGTCACCACAGTCACCAACGTGGTCACAACGTGGTCACCACAGTCACAAACGTGATCACCAACGTGGTCACCACAGTCACCAAAGTGGTCACCAACGTGGTCACCACAGTCACCAACGTGGTCACCACAGTCACCAACGTGGTCACCACAGTCACCAACGTGGTCACCAACGTGGTCACCACAGTCACCAACGTGGTCACCAACGTGGTCACCACAGTCACCAACGTGGTCACCACAGTCACCAACGTGGTCACCAACGTATTCACCACAGTCACCAACGTGGTCACCAACGTGGTCACCACAGTCACCAACGTGGTCACCAACGTGGTCACCACAGTCACCAACGTGGTCACCACAGTCACACCAACGTGGTCACCACAGTCACCAACGTGGTCACCACAGTCACCAACGTGGTCACCACAGTCACCAACGTGGTCACCACAGTCACCAACGTGGTCACCACAGTCACCAACGTGGTCACCACAGTCACCAACGTGGTCACCACAGTCACCAACGTGGTCACACAGTCACCAACGTGGTCACCACAGTCACCAACGTGGTCACCACAGTCACCAACGTGGTCACCACAGTCACCAACGTGGTCACCACAGTCACCAACGTGGTCACCACAATCACCAACGTGGTCACCACAGTCACCAACGTGGTCACCACAGTCACCAACGTGGTCTACGCAGTCACCAACGTGGTCACCACAGTCACCAACGTGGTCACCACAGTCACCAACGTGGTCACCACAGTCACCAACGTGGTCACCAACGTGGTCACCACAGTCACCAACGTGGTCACTAACGTGGTCACCACAGTCACCAACGTGGTCACCAACGTGGTCTACACAGTCACCAACGTGGTCACCACAGTCACCAACGTGGTCACCACAGTCACCAACGTGGTCACCACAGTCACCAACGTGGTCACCAACGTGGTCACCACAGTCACCAACGTGGTCACTAACGTGGTCACCACAGTCACCAACGTGGTCACCAACGTGGTCACCACAGTCACCAACGTGGTCACCAACGTGGTCACCACAGTCACCAACGTGGTCACCACAGTCACCAACGTGGTCACCACAGTCACCAACGTGGTCACCAACGTGGTCACCACAGTCACCAACGTGGTCACCACAGTCACCAACGTGGTCACCAACGTGGTCACCACAGTCACCAACGTGGTCACCAACGTGGTCACCACAGTCACCAACGTGGTCACCAACGTGGTCACCACAGTCACCAACGTGGTCACCAACGTGGTCACCAACGTGGTCACCAACGTGGTCACCAACGTGGTCACCACAGTCACCAACGTGGTCACCAACGTGGTCACCAACGTGGTCACCACAGTCACCAACGTGGTCACCAACGTGGTCACCACAGTCACCAACGTGGTCACCACAGTCACCAACGTGGTCACCAACGTGGTCACCACAGTCACCAACGTGGTCACCACAGTCACCAACGTGGTCACCAACGTGGTCACCACAGTCACCAACGTGGTCACCACAGTCACCAACGTGGTCACCACGTGGTCACCAACGTGGTCACCAACGTGGTCACCACAGTCACCAACGTGGTCACCAACGTGGTCACCACAGTCACCAACGTGGTCACCACAGTCACCAACGTGGTCACCAACGTGGTCACCAACGTGGTCACCACAGTCACCATCGTGGTCACCACAGTCACCAACGTGGTCACCAACGTGGTCACCACAGTCACCAACGTGGTCACCAACGTGGTCACCACAGTCACCAACGTGGTCACCACAGTCACCAACGTGGTCACCACAGTCACCAACGTGGTCACCAACGTGGTCACCAACGTGGTCACCACAGTCACCAACGTGGTCACCAACGTGGTCACCACAGTCACCAACGTGGTCACCACAGTCACCAACGTGGTCACCAACGTGGTCACCACAGTCACCAACGTGGTCACCAACGTGGTCACCACAGTCACCAACGTGGTCACCACAGTCACCAACGTGGTCACCAACGTGGTCACCAACGTGGTCACCACAGTCACCAACGTGGTCACCAACGTGGTCACCAACGTGGTCACCACAGTCACCAACGTGGTCACCACAGTCACCAACGTGGTCACCAACGTGGTCACAACAGTCACCATCGTGGTCACCACAGTCACCAACGTGGTCACCAACGTGGTCACCACAGTCACCAACGTGGTCACCAACGTGGTCACCACAGTCACCAACGTGGTCACCACAGTCACCAACGTGGTCACCAACGTGGTCACCAACGTGGTCACCACAGTCACCAACGTGGTCACCAACGTGGTCACCACAGTCACCAACGTGGTCACCACAGTCACCAACGTGGTCACCAACGTGGTCACCACAGTCACCAACGTGGTCACCAACGTGGTCACCACAGTCACCAACGTGGTCACCAACGTGGTCACCACAGTCACCAACGTGGTCACCACAGTCACCAACGTGGTCACCAACGTGGTCACCACAGTCACCAACGTGATCACCAACGTGGTCACCACAGTCACCAACGTGGTCACCAACGTGGTCACCACAGTCACCAACGTGGTCACCAACGTGGTCACCACAGTCACCAACGTGGTCACCACAGTCACCAACGTGGTCACCACAGTCACCAACGTGGTCACCACAGTCACCAACGTGGTCACCACAGTCACCAACGTGGTCACCACAGTCACCAACGTGGTCACCACAGTCACGAACGTGGTCAGCACAGTCACCAACGTGGTCACCACAGTCACCAACGTGGTCACCACAGTCACCAACGTGGTCACCACAGTCACCAACGTGGTCACCACAGTCACCAACGTGGTCACCACAGTCACCAACGTGGTCACCACAGTCACCAACGTGGTCACCACAGTCACCAACGTCGTCACCACAGTCACCAACGTGGTCACCACAGTCACCAACGTGGTCACCACAGTCACCAACGTGGTCACCACAGTCACCAACGTGGTCACCAACGTGGTCACCACAGTCACCAACGTGGTCACCAACGTGGTCACCACAGTCACCAACGTGGTCACCAACGTGGTCACCACAGTCACCAACGTGGTCACCAACGTGGTCACCACAGTCACCAACGTGGTCACCAACGTGGTCACCAACGTGGTCACCAACGTGGTCACCACAGTCACCAACGTGGTCACCAACGTGGTCACCACAGTCACCAACGTGGTCACCAACGTGGTCACCAACGTGGTCACCACAGTCACCAACGTGGTCACCACAGTCACCAACGTGGTCACCACAGTCACCAACGTGGTCACCACAGTCACCAACGTGGTCACCACAGTCACCAACGTGGTCACCAACGTGGTCACCACAGTCACCAACGTGGTCACCAACGTGGTCACCAACGTGGTCACCACAGTCACCAACGTGGTCACCACAGTCACCAACGTGGTCACCAACGTGGTCACCAACGTGGTCACCAACGTGGTCACCAACGTGGTCACCACAGTCACCAACGTGGTCACCACAGTCACCAACGTGGTCACCACAGTCACCAACGTGGTCACCAACGCGGTCACCACAGTCACCAACGTGGTCACCACAGTCACCAACGTTGTCACCAACGTGGTCACCACAGTCACCAACGTGGTCACCAACGTGGTCACCAACGTGGTCACCACAGTCACCAACGTGGTCACCACAGTCACCAACGTGGTCACCAACGTGGTCACCACAGTCACCAACGTGGTCACCACAGTCACCAACGTGGTCACCACAGTCACCAACGTGGTCACCACAGTCACCAACGTGGTCACCAACGTGGTCACCACAGTCACCAACGTGGTCACCACAGTCACCAACGTGGTGACCAACGTGGTCACCACAGTCACCAACGTGGTCACCAGCGTGGTCACCACAGTCACCAACGTGCTTACCACAGTCACCAACGTGGTCACCACAGTCACCAACGTGGTCACCAACGTGGTCACCACAGTCACCAACGTGGTCACCAACGTGGTCACCACAGTCACCAACGTGGTCACCAACGTGGTCACCACAGTCACCAACGTGGTCACCACAGTCACCAACGTGGTCACCACAGTCACCAACGTGGTCACCACAGTCACCAACGTGGTCACCAACGTGGTCATCACAGTCACCAACGTGGTTACCACAGTAACCAACGTGGTCACCAACGTGGTCACCACAGTCACCAACGTGGTCACTACAGTCACCAACGTGGTCACCAACGTGGTCACCACAGTCACCAACGTCGTCACCACAGTCACCAACGTGGTCACCAACGTGGTCACCACAGTCACCAACGTGGTCACCACAGTCACCAACGTGGTCACCACAGTCACCAACGTGGTCACCACAGTCACCAACGTGGTCACCAACGTGGTCACCACAGTCACCAACGTGGTCACCACAGTCACCAACGTGGTCACCAACGTGGTCACCACAGTCACCAACGTGGTCACCACAGTCACCAACGTGGTCACCACAGTCACCAACGTGGTCACCACAGTCACCAACGTGGTCACCACAGTCACCAACGTGGTCACCACAGTCACCAACGTGGTCACCAACGTGGTCACCACAGTCACCAACGTGGTCACCAACGTGGTCACCACAGTCACCAACGTGGTCACCAACGTGGTCACCACAGTCACCAACGTGGTCACCAACGTGGTCACCACAGTCACCAACGTGGTCACCACAGTCACCAACGTGGTCACCAACGTGGTCACCACAGTCACCAACGTGGTCACCACAGTCACCAACGTGGTCACCAACGTGGTCACCAACGTGGTCCCCACAGTCACCAACGTGGTCACCAACGTGGACACCAACGTGGTCACCACAGTCACCAACGTGGTCACCAACGTGGTCACCACAGTCACCAACGTGGTCACCACAGTCACCAACGTGGTCACCAACGTGGTCACCAACGTGGTCACCACAGTCACCAACGTGGTCACCACAGTCACCAACGTGGTCACCACGTGGTCACCACAGTCACCAACGTGGTCACCACAGTCACCAACGTGGTCACCAACGTGGTCACCAACGTGGTCACCAACGTGGTCACCACAGTCACCAACGTGGTCACCAACGTGGTCACCACAGTCACCAACGTGGTCACCACAGTCACCAACGTGGTCACCAACGTGGTCACCAACGTGGTCACCAACGTGGTCACCACAGTCACCAACGTGGTCACCACAGTCACCAACGTGGTCACCAACGTGGTCACCACAGTCACCAACGTGGTCACCAACGTGGTCACCTCTGTCACCAACGTGGTCACCACAGTCACCAACGTGGTCACCACAGTCACCAACGTGGTCACCACAGTCACCAACGTGGTCACCAACGTGGTCACCACAGTCACCAACGTGGTCACCACAGTCACCAACGTGGTCACCAACGTGGTCACCACAGTCACCAACGTGGTCACCAACGTGGTCACCACAGTCACCAACGTGGTCACCAACGTAGTCACCAACGTGGTCACCACAGTCACCAACGTGGTCACCACAGTCACCAACGTGGTCACCAACGTGGTCACCACAGTCACCAACGTGGTCACCACAGTCACCAACGTGGTCACCACAGTCACCAACGTGGTCACCACAGTCACCAACGTGGTCACCACAGTCACCAACGTGGTCACCACAGTCACCAACGTGGTCACCACAGTCACCAACGTGGTCACCACAGTCACCAACGTGGTCACCACAGTCACCAACGTGGTCACCACAGTCACCAACGTGGTCACAACGTGGTCACCACAGTCACCAACGTGGTCACCACAACGTGGTCACCACAGTCACCAACGTGGTCACCACAGTCACCAACGTGGTCACCACAGTCACCAACGTGGTCACCACAGTCACCAACGTGGTCACCACAGTCACCAACGTGGTCACCACAGTCACCAACGTGGTCACCACAGTCACCAACGTGGTCACCACAGTCACCAACGTGGTCACCACAGTCACCAACGTGGTCACCACAGTCACCACCACAGTCACCAACGTGGTCACCACAGTCACCAACGTGGTCACCAACGTGGTCACCACAGTCACCAACGTGGTCACCACAGTCACCAACGTGGTCACCACAGTCACCAACGTGGTCACCACAGTCACCAACGTGGTCACCACAGTCACCAACGTGGTCACCACAGTCACCAACGTGGTCACCACAGTCACCAACGTGGTCACCACAGTCACCAACGTGGTCACCACAGTCACCAACGTGGTCACCACAGTCACCAACGTGGTCACCACAGTCACCATCGTGGTCACCACAGTCACCACGTGGTCACCAACGTGGTCACCACAGTCACCAACGTGGTCACCAACGTGGTCACCACAGTCACCAACGTGGTCACCAACGTGGTCACCACAGTCACCAACGTTGTCACCAACGTGGTCACCACAGTCACCAACGTGGTCACCAACGTGGTCACCAACGTGGTCACCACAGTCACCAACGTGGTCACCAACGTGGTCACCAACGTGGTCACCACAGTCACCAACGTGGTCACCAACGTGGTCACCACAGTCACCAACGTGGTCACCACAGTCACCAACGTGGTCACCACAGTCACCAACGTGGTCACCAACGTGGTCACCAACGTGGCAACCACAGTCACCAACGTGGTCACCACAGTCACCAACGTGGTCACCAACGTGGTCACCACAGTCACCAACGTGGTCACCAACGTAGTCACCAACGTGGTCACCACAGTCACCAACGTGGTCACCACAGTCACCAACGTGGTCACCAACGTGGTCACCACAGTCACCAACGTGGTCACCACAGTCACCAACGTGGTCACCACAGTCACCAACGTGGTCACCACAGTCACCAACGTGGTCACCACAGTCACCAACGTGGTCACCACAGTCACCAACGTGGTCACCACAGTCACCAACGTGGTCACCACAGTCACCAACGTGGTCACCACAGTCACCAACGTGGTCACCACAGTCACCAACGTGGTCACCAACGTGGTCACCACAGTCACCAACGTGGTCACCAACGTGGTCACCACAGTCACCAACGTGGTCACCACAGTCACCAACGTGGTCACCACAGTCACCAACGTGGTCACCACAGTCACCAACGTGGTCACGACAGTCACCAACGTGGTCACCACAGTCACCAACGTGGTCACCACAGTCACCAACGTGGTCACCAACGTGGTCACCACAGTCACCAACGTGGTCACCAACGTGGTCACCACAGTCACCAACGTGGTCACCACAGTCACCAACGTGGTCACCACAGTCACCAACGTGGTCACCACAGTCACCAACGTGGTCACCACAGTCACCAACGTGGTCACCACAGTCACCAACGTGGTCACCACAGTCACCAACGTGGTCACCACAGTCACCAACGTGGTCACCACAGTCACCAACGTGGTCACCACAGTCACCAACGTGGTCACCACAGCACCAGCGTGGTCACCACAGTCACCAACGTGGTCACCACAGTCACCAACGTGGTCACCAACGTGGTCACCACAGTCACCAACGTGGTCACAACGTGGTCACCACAGTCACCAACGTGGTCACCACAGTCACCAAACGTGGTCACCACAGTCACAAACGTGGTCACCACAGTCACCAACGTGGTCACCACAGTCACCACGTGGTCACCACAGTCACCAACGTGGTCACCACAGTCACCAACGTGGTCACCACAGTCACCAACGTGGTCACCACAGTCACCAACGTGGTCACCACAGTCACCAACGTGGTCACCACAGTCACCATCGTGGTCACCACAGTCACCACGTTCACCAACGTGGTACCACAGTCACCAACGTGGTCACCAACGTGGTCACACAGTCACCAACGTGGTCACCAACGTGGTCACCACAGTCACCAACGTTGTCAAAACGTGGTCACCACAGTCACCAACGTGGTCACCAAACGTGGTCACCAACGTGGTCACCACAGTCACCAACGTGGTCACCAACGTGGTCACCACAGTCACCAACGTGGTCACCAACGTGGTCACCACAGTCACCAACGTGGTCACCACAGTCACCAACGTGGTCACCACAGTCACCAACGTGGTCACCAACGTGGTCACCAACGTGGCAACCACAGTCACCAACGTGGTCACCACAGTCACCAACGTGGTCACCAACGTGGTCACCACAGTCACCAACGTGGTCACCAACGTAGTCACCAACGTGGTCACCACAGTCACCAACGGGTCACCAACGTGGTCACCACCGGTCCCCAACGTGGTCACCACAGTCACCAACGTGGTCACCACAGTCACCAACGTGGTCACCACAGTCACCAACGTGGTCACCACAGTCACCAACGTGGTCACCACAGTCACCAACGTGGTCACCACAGTCACCAACGTGGTCACACAGTCACCAACGTGGTCACCAAAGTCACCAAACGTGGTCACCAACGTGGTCACCCACAGTCACCAACGTGGTCACCAACGTGGTCACCACAGTCACCAACGTGGTCACCACAGTCACCAACGTGGTCACCACAGTCACCAACGTGGTCACCCAGTCACCAACGTGGTCACCACAGTCACCAACGTGGTCACCACAGTCACCAACGTGGTCACCACAGTCACCAACGTGGTCACCACAGTCACCAGCGTGGTCACCACAGTCACCAACGTGGTCACCACAGTCACCAACGTGGTCACCAACGTGGTCACCACAGTCACCAACGTGGTCACCAACGTGGTCACCACAGTCACCAACGTGGTCACCACAGTCACCAACGAGGTCACCACAGTCACCAACGTGGTCACCACAGTCACCAACGTGGTCACCACAGTCACCAACGTGGTCACCACAGTCACCAACGTGGTCACCACAGTCACCAACGTGGTCACCACAGTCCCAACGTGGTCACCACAGTCACCAACGTGGTCACCACAGTCACCAACGTGGTCACCACAGTCACCATCGTGGTCACCACAGTCACCACGTGGTCACCAACGTGGTCACCACAGTCACCAACGTGGTCACCAACGTGGTCACCACAGTCACCAACGTGGTCACCAACGTGGTCACCACAGTCACCAACGTTGTCACCAACGTGGTCACCACAGTCACCAACGTGGTCACCAACGTGGTCACCAACGTGGTCACCACAGTCACCAACGTGGTCACCAACGTGGTCACCAACGTGGTCACCACAGTCCCAACGTGGTCACCAACGTGGTCACCACAGTCACCAACGTGGTCACCACAGTCACCAACGTGGTCACCACAGTCACCAACGTGGTCACCAACGTGGCAACCACAGTCACCAACGTGGTCACCACAGTCACCAATGTGGTCACCAACGTGGACACCACAGTCACCAACGTGGTCACCACAGTCACCAACGTTGTCACCAACGTGGTCACCACGTGGTCACAACGTGGTCACCACAGTCACCAACGTGGTCACCAACGTGGTCACCAACGTGGTCACCACAGTCACCACGTGGTCACCAACGTGGTCACCACAGTCACCAACGTGGTCACCAACGTGGTCCCACAGTCACCAACGTGGTCACCACAGTCATCAACGTGGTCACCACAGTCACCAACGTGGTCACCACAGTCCATCAACGTGGTCACCACAGTCACCAACGTGGTCACCAAAACGTGGTCACCACAGTCACCAACGTGGTCACCACAGTCACGGAAACGTGGTCACCAACGTGGTCACGACAGTCACCAACGTGGTCACCACAGTCACCAACGTGGTCACCAACGTGGACACCAACGTGGTCACCACAGTCACCAACGTGGTCACCAACGTGGTCACCACAGTCACCAACGTGGTCACCACAGTCACCAACGTGGTCACCAACGTGGTCACCAACGTGGTCACCACAGTCACCAACGTGGTCACCACAGTCACCAACGTGGTCACCAACGTGGTCACCACAGTCACCAACGTGGTCACCACAGTCACCAACGTGGTCACCACAGTCACCAACGTGGTGACCAACGTGGTCACCACAGTCACCAACGTGGTCACCAGCGTGGTCACCACAGTCACCAACGTGCTTACCACAGTCACCAACGTGGTCACCACAGTCACCAACGTGGTCACCAACGTGGTCACCACAGTCACCAACGTGGTCACCAACATGTTCACCACAGTCACCAACGTGGTCACCAACGTGGTCACCACAGTCACCAACGTGGTCACCACAGTCACCAACGTGGTCACCACAGTCACCAACGTGGTCACCACAGTCACCAACGTGGTCACCACAGTCACCAACGTGGTCACCTCAGTCACCAACGTGGTCACCACAGTCACCAGCGTGGTCACCACAGTCACCAACGTGGTCACCACAGTCACCAGTGGTCACCAACGTGGTCACCACAGTCACCAACGTGGTCACCAACGTGGTCACCACAGTCACCAACGTGTCACCACAGTCACCAACGGGTCACACAGTCACCAACGAGGTCACCACAGTCACCAACGTGGTCACCAACGGTAATCAACAGTCACCAACGTGGTCACCACAGTCACCAACGTGGTCACCACGTGGTCACCACAGTCACCAACGTGGTCACCACAGTCACCAACGTGGTCACCAACGTGGTCACCACAGTCAACAACGTGGTCACCACAGTCACCATCGTGGTCACCAACGTGGTCACCACAGTCACCAACGTGGTCACCACAGTCACCAACGTGGTCACCACAGTCACCAACGTGGTCACCACAGTCACCAACGTGGTCACCACAGTCACCAACGTGGTCACCACAGTCTCCAACGTGGTCACCAACGTGGTCACCACAGTCACCAACGTGGTCACCAACGTGGTCACCACAGTCACCAACGTGGTCACCAACGTGGTCACCACAGTCACCAACGTGGTCACCAACGTGGTCACCACAGTCACCAACGTGGTCGCACCAACGTGGTCACCACAGTCACCAACGTGGTCACCACAGTCACCAACGTGGTCACCAACGTGGTCACCACAGTCACCAACGTGGTCACCACAGTCACCAACGTGGTCACCAACGTGGTCACCAACGTGGTCACCAACGTGGTCACCACAGTCACCAACGTGGTCACCAACGTGGTCACCACAGTCACCAACGTGGTCACCAACGTGGTCACCACAGTCACCAACGTGGGTCACCACAGTCACCAACGTGGTCACCAACGTGTCACACAGTCACAAACGTAATCACCAACGTGGTCACCACAGTCACCAAAGTGGTCACCAACGTGGTCACCACAGTCACCAACGTGGTCACCACAGTCACCAACGTGGTCACCAACGTGGTCACCACAGTCACCAACGTGGTCACCAACGTGGTCACCACAGTCACCAACGTGGTCACCACAGTCACCAACGTGGTCACCAACGTATTCACCACAGTCACCAACGTGGTCACCAACGTGGTCACCACTGTCACCAACGTGGTCACCAACGTGGTCACCACAGTCACCAACGTGGTCACCAACGTGGTCACCACAGTCACCAACGTGGTCACCACGTCACCAACGTGGTCACCACAGTCACCAACGTGGTCACCACAGTCACCAACGTGGTCACCACAGTCCCAACGTGGTCACCACAGTCACCAACGTGGTCACCACAGTCACCAACGTGGTCACCACAGTCACCAACGTGGTCACCACAGTCACCAACGTGGTCACCACAGTCACCAACGTGGTCACCACAGTCACCAACGTGGTCACCACAGTCACCAACGTGGGTCACCACAGTCCCAACGTGGTCTACACAGTCACCAACGTGGTCACCACAGTCACCAACGTGGTCACCACAGTCACCAACGTGGTCACCACAGTCACCAACGTGGTCACCAACGTGGTCACCACAGTCACCAACGTGGTCACTAACGTGGTCACCACAGTCACCAACGTGGTCACCAACGTGGTCTACACAGTCACCAACGTGGTCACCACAGTCACCAACGTGGGTGGTCACCACAGTCACCAACGTGGTCACCACAGTCACCAACGTGGTCACCAACGTGGTCACCACAGTCACCAACGTGGTCACTAACGTGGTCACCACAGTCACCAACGTGGTCACCACAGTCACCAACGTGGTCACCAACGTGGTCACCACAGTCACCAACGTGGTCACCACAGTCACCAACGTGGTCACCAACGTGGTCACCACAGTCACCAACGTGGTCACCAACGTGGTCACCACAGTCACCAACGTGGTCACCAACGTGGTCACCACAGTCACCAACGTGGTCACCAACGTGGTCACCACAGTCACCAACGTGGTCACCAACGTGGTCACCAACGTGGTCACCAACGTGGTCACCAACGTGGTCACCACAGTCACCAACGTGGTCACCAACGTGGTCACCAACGTGGTCACCAACGTGGTCACCATAGTCACCAACGTGGTCACCAACGTGGTCACCACAGTCACCAACGTGGTCACCACAGTCACCAACGTGGTCACCAACGTGGTCACCACAGTCACCAACGTGGTCACCACAGTCACCAACGTGGTCACCAACGTGGTCACCACAGTCACCAACGTGGTCACCACAGTCACCAACGTGGTCACCAACGTGGTCACCAACGTGGTCACCAACGTGGTCACCAACGTGGTCACCACAGTCACCAACGTGGTCACCAACGTGGTCACCAACGTGGTCACCACAGTCACCAACGTGGTCACCACAGTCACCAACGTGGTCACCAACGTGGTCACCAACGTGGTCACCACAGTCACCAACGTGGTCACCAACGTGGTCACCACAGTCACCAACGTGGTCACCAACGTGGTCACCACAGTCACCAACGTGGTCACCACAGTCACCAACGTGGTCACCACAGTCACCAACGTGGTCACCAACGTGGTCACCAACGTGGTCACCACAGTCACCAACGTGGTCACCAACGTGGTCACCACAGTCACCAACGTGGTCACCACAGTCACCAACGTGGTCACCAACGTGGTCACCACAGTCACCAACGTGGTCACCAACGTGGTCACCACAGTCACCAACGTGGTCACCAACGTGGTCACCACAGTCACCAACGTGGTCACCACAGTCACCAACGTGGTCACCAACGTGGTCACCACAGTCACCAACGTGATCACCAACGTGGTCACCACAGTCACCAACGTGGTCACCACGTGGTCACCACAGTCACCAACGTGATCACCAACGTGGTCACCACAGTCACCAACGTGGTCACCACAGTCACCAACGTGGTCACCACAGTCACCAACGTGGTCACCACAGTCACCAACGTGGTCACCACAGTCACCAACGTGGTCACCACAGTCAACAACGTGGTCACCACAGTCACCAACGTGGTCACCACAGTCACCAACGTGGTCACCACAGTTACCAACGTGGTCAGCACAGTCACCAACGTGGTCACCACAGTCACCAACGTGGTCACCACAGTCACCAACGTGGTCACCACAGTCACCAACGTGGTCACCACAGTCACCAACGTGGTCACCACAGTCACCAACGTGGTCACCACAGTCACCAACGTGGTCACCACAGTCACCAACGTGGTCTACACAGTCACCAACGTGGTCACCACAGTCACCAACGTGGTCACCACAGTCACCAACGTGGTCACCACAGTCACCAACGTGGTCACCAACGTGGTCACCACAGTCACCAACGTGGTCACCAACGTGGTCACCACAGTCACCAACGTGGTCACCAACGTGGTCACCACAGTCACCAACGTGGTCACCAACGTGGTCACCACAGTCACCAACGTGGTCACCAACGTGGTCACCAACGTGGTCACCACAGTCACCAACGTGGTCACCAACGTGGTCACCACAGTCACCAACGTGGTCACCACAGTCACCAACGTGGTCACCAACGTGGTCACCACAGTCACCAACGTGGTCACCACAGTCACCAACGTGGTCACCACAGTCACCAACGTGGTCACCACAGTCACCAACGTGGTCACCAACGTGGTCACCAACGTGGTCACCAACGTGGTCACCACAGTCACCAACGTGGTCACCACAGTCACCAACGTGGTCACCAACGTGGTCACCAACGTGGTCACCACAGTCACCAACGTGGTCACCACAGTCACCAACGTGGTCACCACAGTCACCAACGTGGTCACCAACGTGGTCACCACAGTCACCAACGTGGTCACCAACGTGGTCACCAACGTGGTCACCACAGTCACCAACGTGGTCACCACAGTCACCAACGTGGTCACCAACGTGGTCACCACAGTCACCAACGTGGTCACCACAGTCACCAACGTGGTCACCAACGTGGTCACCACAGTCACCAACGTGGTCACCACAGTCACCAACGTGGTCACCAACGTGGTCACCACAGTCACCAACGTGGTCACCAACGTGGTCACCACAGTCACCAACGTGGTCACCACAGTCACCAACGTGGTCACCAACGTGGTCACCAGAGTCACCAACGTGGTCACCACAGTCACCAACGTGGTCACCACAGTCACCAACGTGGTCACAACAGTCACCAACGTGGTCACCAACGTGGTCACCACAGTCACCAACGTGGTCACCACAGTCACCAACGTGGTCACCATAGTCACCAACGTGGTCACCACAGTCACCAACGTGGTCACCACAGTCACCAACGTGGTCACCAACGTGGTCACCACAGTCACCAACGTGGTCACCACAGTCACCAACGTGGCCACCACAGTCACGAACGTGGTCACCACAGTCACCAACGTGGTCACCGCAGTCACAAACGTGGTCACCACAGTCACCAACGTGGTCACCACAGTCACCAACGTGGTCACCACAGTCACCAACGTGGTCACCACAGTCACCAACGTGGTCACCACAGTCACCAACGTGGTCACCAACGTGGTCACCACAGTCAACCAACGTGGTCACCAACGTGGTCACCACAGTCACCAACGTGGTCACCACAGTCACCAACGTGGTCACCACAGTCACCAACGTGGTCACCACAGTCACCAACGTGGTCACCACAGTCACCAACGTGGTCACCACGTGGCGGTCATCACAGTCACCAACGTGGTTACCACAGTAACCAACGTGGTCACCAACGTGGTCACCACAGTCACCAACGTGGTCACCACAGTCACCAACGTGGTCACCAACGTGGTCACCACAGTCACCAACGTCGTCACCACAGTCACCAACGTGGTCACCAACGTGGTCACCACAGTCACCAACGTGGTCACCACAGTCACCAACGTGGTCACCACAGTCACCAACGTGGTCACCACAGTCACCAACGTGGTCACCACAGTCACCAACGTGGTCACCAACGTGGTCACCACAGTCACCAACGTGGTCACCACAGTCACCAACGTGGTCACCAACGTGGTCACCACAGTCACCAACGTGGTCACCGCAGTCACCAACGTGGTCACCACAGTCACCAACGTGGTCACCACAGTCACCAACGTGGTCACCACAGTCACCAACGTGGTCACCACAGTCACCAACGTGGTCACCACAGTCACCAACGTGGTCACCACAGTCACCAACGTGGTCACCAACGTGGTCACCACAGTCACCAACGTGGTCACCAACGTGGTCACCACAGTCACCAGCGTGGTCACCAACGTGGTCACCACAGTCACCAACGTGGTCACCAACGTGGTCACCACAGTCACCAACGTGGTCACCACAGTCACCAACGTGGTCACCACAGTCACCAACGTGGTCACCAACGTGGTCCCCACAGTCACCAACGTGGTCACCAACGTGGACACCAACGTGGTCACCACAGTCACCAACGTGGTCACCAACGTGGTCACCACAGTCCACACCAACGTGGTCACCAACAGTCACCTAACACAGTGGTCACCAACGTCGGTCACCGACACGTGGTCCACCACAGTCTACACAACTGGTAGTCACTACACAGTACACCAACGTGGGTCACCACGTGGATCACCACAGTCACCAACGTGGTCACCACAGTCACCAACGTGGGTCACCAACGTTGTCACCAAACGTGGTCACCAACGATGGTCCACCACAGTCCACCAACGTGGTCACAACGTGGTTCACCACAAGGCCACAAAGTGGGTCACCACAGTCACCAACGTGGTCACCAACACGTGGTCACCAACGTGGTCACCACTAAGGTCACCAACGTGGTCACCACAGTCACCAAACGTGGTCACCAACGTTGTCACCACAGTCACCACACGTGGTCACCAACGTGGTCACCACAGTCACCACGTGGTCACCACAGTCACCAACGATGGTCACCACAGTCCACCACGTGGTCACCACAGTCACCAACGTGGTCACCAAACGTGGTTCACCACAGTACACCAACAGTGGTCACCACAGTCACCAACGTGGTCACCACAGTCACCAACGTGGTCACCACAGTCACCAACGTGGTCACCACAGTCACCAACGTGGTCACCAACGCGGTCATCACAGTCACCAACGTGGTTACCACAGTAACCAACGTGGTCACCAACGTGGTCACCACAGTCACCAACGTGGTCACCACAGTCACCAACGTGGTCACCAACGTGGTCACCACAGTCACCAACGTCGTCACCACAGTCACCAACGTGGTCACCAACGTGGTCACCACAGTCACCAACGTGGTCACCACTGTCACCAACGTGGTCACCACAGTCACCAACGTGGTCACCAACGTGGTCACCACAGTCACCAACGTGGTCACCACAGTCACCAACGTGGTCACCACAGTCACCAACGTGGTCACCACAGTCACCAACGTGGTCACTACAGTCACCAACGTGGTCACCACAGTCACCAACGTGGTCACCACAGTCACCAACGTGGTCACCAACGTGGTCACCACAGTCACCAACGTGGTCACCAACGTGGTCACCAACGTGGTCACCACAGTCACCAACGTGGTCACCAACGTGGTCACCACAGTCACCAACGTGGTCACCACAGTCACCAACGTGGTCACCACAGTCACCAACGTGGTCACCACAGTCACCAACGTGGTCACCAACGTGGTCACCACAGTCACCAACGTCGTCACCACAGTCACCAACGTGGTCACCAACGTGGTCACCACAGTCACCAACGTGGTCACCACTGTCACCAACGTGGTCACCACAGTCACCAACGTGGTCACCAACGTGGTCACCACAGTCACCAACGTGGTCACCAACGTGGTCACCACAGTCACCAACGTGGTCACCACAGTCACCAACGTGGTCACCACAGTCACCAACGTGGTCACCACAGTCACCAACGTGGTCACCACAGTCACCAACGTGGTCACCAACGTGGTCACCACAGTCACCAACGTGGTCACCAACGTGGTCACCACAGTCACCAACGTGGTCATCAACGGGGTGGTGGTCAACACAGTCACCAACGTGGTCCACCAACGTGGTCACCACAGTCACCAACGTGGTCACCAACGGTGGGCACCACATTCACTCAACGTGGTCCCACAGTCACCAACGTGGTCCCAACGTGGTCACCACAGTCACCAACGTGGTCACACAGTCACCAACGTGGTCACCCACGTGGCCTCACCAACGTGGTCCCCACAGTCACCAACGTGGTCACCAACGTGGACACCAACGTGGTCACCACAGTCACCAACGTGGTACACCAACGTGGTCACCACAGTCACCAACGTGGTCACCACAGTCACCAACGGTGGTCCACCAACGTGGTCCCCACAGTCCCCAACGTGGTCACCACAGTCACCAACGTGGTCACCACGTGGTCACCACAGTCACCAACGTGGTCACCACAGTCACAACGTGGTCACCACAGTCCCAACGTGGTCCACCAACGTGGTCACCAACGTGGTCACCACAGTCACCAACGTGGTCACCACAGTCCACCACGTGGTCACCAACGTGGTCACCACAGTCACCAACGTGGTCACCACAGTCACCAACGTGGTCACCACAGTCCACCAACGTGGTCACCACAGTCACCAACGTGGTCACCAACGTGGTCACCACAGTCACCAACGTGGTCCCCAACGTGGTCACCACAGTCACCAACGTGGTCACCAGTCACCAACGTGGTCACCCAACGTGGTCACCACAGTCACCAACGTGGTCACCAACGTGGGTCACCACAAGTCAACCAACGTGGTCACCAACGGTAGTCACCAACGTGGTCCACCTCAGTCAACCAACGTGGTCACCACAGTCACAAACGTGGTCACCAACGTGGTCACCACAGTCACCAACGTGGTCACCACAGTCCACCAACGTGGTCACCACAAGTCACCAACGTGGGTCATAACAGTCACCAACGTGGTCACCACAGTCACCAACGTGGTCACCACAGTCACCAACGTGGTCACCAACGTGGTCACCACAGTCACCAACGTGGTCACCAACGTGGTCACCACAGTCACCAACGTGGTCACCAACGTGGTCACCACAGTCACCAACGTGGTCACCAACGTGGTCATCACAGTCACCAACGTGGTCACCAACGTGGTCACCAACGTGGTCACCAACGTGGTCACCACAGTCACCAACGTGGTCACCAACGTGGTCACCACAGTCACCAACGTGGTCACCACAGTCACCAACGTGGTCACCAACGTGGTCACCAACGTGGTCACCACAGTCACCCACGTGGTCACCACAGTCACCAACGTGGTCACCACAGTCACCAACGTGGTCACCACAGTCACCAACGTGGTCACCACAGTCACCAACGTGGTCACCAACGTGTCACCAACGTGGTCACCACAGTCACCAACGTGGTCACCACAGTCACCAACGTGGTCACCAACGTGGTCACCAACGTGGTCACCACAGTCACCAACGTGGTCACCACAGTCACCAACGTGGTCACCACAGTCTCCAACGTGGTCACCAACGTGGTCACCACAGTCACCAACGTGGTCACCACAGTCACCAACGTGGTCACCAACGTGGTCACCAACGTGGTCACCACAGTCACCAACGTGGTCACCAACGTGGTCACCACAGTCACCAACGTGGTCACCACAGTCACCAACGTGGTCACCAACGTGGTCACCACAGTCACCAACGTGGTCACCAACGTGGTCACCACAGTCACCAACGTGGTCACCACAGTCACCAACGTGGTCACCAACGTGGTCACCACAGTCACCAACGTGGTCACCAACGTGGTCACCACAGTCACCAACGTGGTCACCACAGTCACCAACGTGGTCACCAACGTGGTCACCACAGTCACCAACGTGGTCACCACAGTCACCAACGTGGTCACCACAGTCACCAACGTGGTCACCAACGTGGTCACCACAGTCACCAACGTGGTCACCAACGTGGTCACCACAGTCACCAACGTGGTCACCACAGTCACCAACGTGGTCACCAGAGTCACCAACGTGGTCACCACAGTCACCAACGTGGTCACCACAGTCACCAACGTGGTCACCACAGTCACCAACGTGGTCACCACAGTCACCAACGTGGTCACCACAGTCACCAACGTGGTCACCATAGTCACCAACGTGGTCACCACAGTCACCAATGTGGGAACCGACCTGTGAGATTTATATTTATTTAATTTATATGAATTTATATTTACGTTAATTTATATACTTCGATAGCAATTTGTATAATGATAAGTGGACTGTATTTCTGCAATAATCTCTTAATCTCACAAATCGATCCTCTACACATTAGGGGGGGTTATTAAATTAATATATATGCAGCCAATCAAACTACAGAAATAGACTACATACTATTAAACATTGAAGAGGTTCCTTATCTTATAGTACAGCAGGTTAGTCCACCAGGTATAACTAGGGTGTAGACGGCAAATTATCCTCTTTGAGGTAGCTTCCATCACCCAGGTAACTGGTACACAAACTCTTCCTTGTCTTGACCTTTAGTTTGAGGCTTCCACGTGATCTAACCGGGTCACCCTATATCCTGACATTAATGGCCATAAATGAATGATAAACGGGTTTCGGATAGACACTTAACTTGAATTGTAGACATCGTGTTGGAGATGGTACCTTTGGTTTCCATAACACTACGTCCAAGTAAAATTAACAGGAGCCGTATTTGCTCCCGTGTGCCTCTGGTCTCGTATACACAATGGCTGTTTAACACTCCATACTATTGACGTTACTGGCCGACATTGTCCAGAATGATAGGAGCCGTATTTGCTCCACACGTCTCGGAGGTGACACAACAATGGCTCCCCTCCTTCCTCCACTCTGACGCCTGGCTTACATTGTCCAGATTTCAGAACGTGATAGAAGGGTCACATTTACTCTACTTTAATATTGATAATTAAGTTAATTTATATAAGATGTTTTATGATGGTAAAGTCCAAAGACTAATGTATTTAAGAATAATTCCCACCATAATAGCTGGTGAATTATAATAGTATGTGGTGATGATATCCCGTTTTCTATAGACGGTAATTCCACTACAAGTTACGTTTTCTATGGGTAACTTGTTGGTAATACAGCAGCTATTATCTGTATGATATTAAATGGTGTCGGATTTTCCGACATAATTCCCCAGGGGGCTGCTCACGGGTCGAAGTCCTCTTTAGAACAGACGAACACCGATACTCCTCCTTCGAATTATTAGATTAATCACACATTTGTGCGTCTGTTCGTACAGGACGGATGTCCCGTACTAGAGTTGCAGGGGTTAGAAGTCTAATGCGATTTCATTTCCCTGTCAACTCTTGAAAGGCTAATATTCAAGCCTTATTACATATTATTTAACCCAGAAGACTGGATTGTGATCAAGTACTACAGTCAAGTATGATTCAGGGACTGCAGTGAGATCAGTGACATTAGATATAACTTGAAGTTTCTTAAGGTAACTGGTCACTGTATATATAAACACTGAGGCCCATGGAATACATCTTGATTAAATAATAAATGTATCAAATCAGTCATTCAGATTTATTAGGGTTTAATTTAGTTAATTGATTCAGAAGATTGAATAGCTCATCATTAAAGTAAAGTATGGTTCTGAGACTGCAGTGGGTTCAGTGACATTGGTCGCAGTGACTTGTAGCTGTTTTAGGCTACTGTTCACTGATTTGCCACTGAGGCCTCATGAACTCATCTCCAGCTTTAAATGATGATACTAACATCAACCTCTGTTACTATAGTCAGCTGTAATCTCCTTAGTATAATGCTACTGGAGAAATATAATCAGCTGACAAATTTAGGTTTCTACTGGTATTGTTTATCTGCAGGCATAGGTCTCCTCAGGCTTGATACTGGGCCTGAGAGTAATTTACCTCCTGCAGAGTTTAACATGGTTATGCCCTGATATTTAGTAGGGCTACCAATGAATTGATGGTAGTAGTCTGTCCCCACAAGGACAGCCATTTGGCATTTGATTTGCTCAAATTTACCTGCAGCTGCTTGATAATAGCTTTCCAGGTCAGCATAATCAACTTGAGATTGTTGTGACAAATCTTCACATTTCTTGATCTGTCTTGTTAAGTGGCCTTTAAGACCTGCAAGGGTTCTTTTCATTCTCCTTGCATTATCCATACTGGCTCGTTTGTGAAGCCTTGTGGGACTTGTACTTGGGCTGCTCATAATACTGAACAAACACTAATGGTAGCCTAGGGTAAATTCTGCACTCACTAAGCAATAATCCTACCTCTACTAGAGGTTAGCACTTAAAATTAATACACATTATATATATATACAATCATACACACTAATGATTTGAGTGATAAACCAGTGTCACTGGAAGTACCTTTAGGTTAGCTCCTCTATATCACCCTAGGATGGAAGAGACACTAATTAATCACTCAAAGGTGTAATGATCATAAGTAAATTATTATATATACAACTCAATTCGAGTTGATAAAAATTACACCCAAAATAGGGTCTGGACCATTCATTAATGGTGTTAGGTTGTTCAATATAGTACAACTGACTATAGTAATAATGGGACTAGGATGAGCAATAATAGTTCAACTAGTCAATGGTTAATATCCTACCCTGTTGTGGGTTGGCAATTAGTAAATATTATACTGTGATCACTAGTGCAATATATTAAATAATTCTCTATTTTGGAGAAATAATATACACAATTATTGATAATAGCCTCTTAATTAGCCTCTATGAAACTTCTAATATTATCTAGAAGTATTAAATATGATTAGTGACCTCGCGAAATAAAGTCCACAAAATTCGTGGATAATCTCTCGCGAAATGTAACACCACGAAATCCGTGAACAATATCGCGAAGACACAGTCACTAATTAGGCTGGCTTCTATATTAGCGCTGTCATTTCACGAAATAACACGCCACCAAATATCTGTGGGTGTGCATGAAACCGCTGACGAAGCTGAACTGGGCTGAGGGAGGCTCCTGAGCTCCCACGAGGCAACGCCGCTGTCTATGACTGGCTGGCTTTGTTTAAATAACACTGCACTAGTTTATTTAATGAAATCCACTGGTTAAACTGGTTCATACCGGTACTAAGATGACCAAATGTGGGTTCACAAGGATCAAATAATCCGTCATCCGGTTCGAAGATGACCAAATAATGTGGGAACCGACCTGTGAGATTTATATTTATTTAATTTATATGAATTTATATTTACGTTAATTTATATACTTCGATAGCAATTTGTATATGATAAGTGGACTGTATTTCTGCAATAATCTCTTAATCTCACAAATCGATCCTCTACACATTAGGGGGGGTTATTAAATTAATATATATGCAGCCAATCAAACTACAGAAATAGACTACATACTATTAAACATTGAAGAGGTTCCTTATCTTATAGTACAGCAGGTTAGTCCACCAGGTATAACTAGGGTGTAGACGCCAAATTATCCTCTTTGAGGTAGCTTCCATCACCCAGGTAACTGGTACACAAACTCTTCCTTGTCTTGACCTTTAGTTGAGGCTTCCACGTGATCTAACCGGGTCACCCTATATCCTGACATTAATGGCCATAAATGAATGATAAAACGGGTTTCGGATAGACACTTAACTTGAATTGTAGACATCGTGTTGGAGATGGTACCTTTGGTTTCCATAACCACTACGTCCAAGTAAAATTAACAGGAGCCGTATTTGCTCCCGTGTGCCTCTGGCCTCGTATACACAATGGCTGTTTAAACACTCCATACTATTGACGTTACTAGGCCGACATTGTCCAGAATGATAGGAGCCGTATTTGCTCCACACGTCCTCGGAGGTGACACAACAATGGCTCCCCTCCTTCCTCCACTCTGACGCCTGGCTTACATTGTCCAGATTTCAGAACGTGATAGAAGGGTCACATTTACTCTACTTTAATATTGATAATTAAGTTAATTTATATAAGATGTTTTATGATGGTAAAGTCCAAAGACTAATGTATTTAAGAATAATTCCCACCATAATAGCTGGTGAATAATAATAGTATGTGGTGATGATATCCCGTTTTCTATAGACGGTAATTCCACTACAAGTTACGTTTTCTATGGGTAACTTGTTGGTAATACAGCAGCTATTATCTGTATGATATTAAATGGTGTCGGATTTTCCGACAACCAACGTGGTCACCACAGTCACCAACGTGGTCACCACAGTCACCAACGTGGTCACCACAGTCACCAACGTGGCCACCACAGTCACGAACGTGGTCACCGCAGTCACCAACGTGGTCACCGCAGTCACAAACGTGGTCACCACAGTCACCAACGTGGTCACCACAGTCACCAACGTGGTCACCACAGTCACCAACGTGGTCACCACAGTCACCAACGTGGTCACCACAGTCACCAACGTGGTCACCACAGTCACCAACGTGGTCACCACAGTCACCAACGTGGTCACCAACGTGGTCACCACAGTCACCAACGTGGTCACCAACATGGTCACCACAGTCATCAACGTGGTCACCAACGTGGTCACCACAGTCACCAACGTGGTCACCAACGTGGTCACCACAGTCACCAACGTGGTCACCAACGTGGTCACCACAGTCACCAACGTGGTCACCACAGTCACCAACGTGGTCACCACAGTCACCAACGTGGTCACCAACGTGGTCACCAACGTGGTCACCACAGTCACCAACGTGGTCACCAACGTGGTCACCACAGTCACCAACGTGGTCACCACAGTCACCAACGTGGTCACCAACGTGGTCACCAACGTGGTCACCAACGTGGTCACCACAGTTACCAACGTGGTCACCACAGTCACCAACGTGGTCACCAACGTGGTCACCACAGTCACCAACGTGGTCACCACAGTCACCAACGTGGTCACTAACGTGGTCACCACAGTCACCAACGTGGTCACCACAGTCACCAACGTGGTGACCAACGTGGTCACCACAGTCACCAACGTGGTCACCAGCGTGGTCACCACAGTCACCAAACGTGCTTACCACAGTCACCAACGTGGTCACCACAGTCACCAACGGGTCACCACAACGTGGTCACCACAGTCACCAACGTGGTCACCAACGTGGTCACCACAGTCACCAACGTGGTCACCAACGTGGTCACCACAGTCACCAACGTGGTCACCACAGTCACCAACGTGGTCACCACAGTCACCAACGTGGTCACCACAGTCACCAACGTGGTCATCACAGTCACCAACGTGGTTACCACAGTAACCAACGTGGTCACCAACGTGGTCACCACAGTCACCAACGTGGTCACCACAGTCACCAACGTGGTCACCAACGTGGTCACCACAGTCACCAACGTCGTCACCACAGTCACCAACGTGGTCACCAACGTGGTCACCACAGTCACCAACGTCGTCACCACAGTCACCAACGTCGTCACCACAGTCACCAACGTGGTCACCACAGTCACCAACGTGGTCACCACAGTCACCAACGTGGTCACCACAGTCACCAACGTGGTCACCAACGTGGTCACCACAGTCACCAACGTCGTCACCACAGTCACCAACGTCGTCACCACAGTCACCAACGTGGTCACCACAGTCACCAACGTGGTCACCACAGTCACCAACGTGGTCACCACAGTCACCAACGTGGTCACCACAGTCACCACGTGGTCACCAACGTGGTCACCACAGTCACCAACGTGGTCACCAACGTGGTCACCACAGTCACCAACGTGGGCACCAACGTGGTCACCACAGTCACCAACGTGGTCACCAACGTAGTCACCAACGCGGTCACCACAGTCACCAACGTGGTCACCACAGTCACCAACGTGGTCACCAACGTGGTCACCACAGTCACCAACGTGGTCACCACAGTCACCAACGTGGTCACCACAGTCACCAACGTGGTCACCACAGTCACCAACGTGGTCACCACAGTCACCAACGTGGTCACCACAGTCACCAACGTGGTCACCACAGTCACCAACGTGGTCACCAACTGGGTCACCACAGTCACCAACGTGGTCACCACGTGGTCACCACAGTCACCAACGTGGTCACCACAGTCACCAACGTGGTCACCACAGTCACCAACGTGGTCACCACAGTCACCAACGTGGTCACCACAGTCACCAACGTGGTCACCACAGTCACCAACGTGGTCACCACAGTCACCAACGTGGTCACCACAGTCACCAACGTGGTCACCACAGTCACCAACGTGGTCACCACAGTCACCAACGTGGTCACCACAGTCACCAGCGTGGTCACCACAGTCACCAGCGTGGTCACCACAGTCACCAACGTGGTCACCACAGTCACCAACGTGGTCACCAACGTGGTCACCACAGTCACCAACGTGGTCACCACAGTCACCAACGTGGTCACCAACGTGGTCACCACAGTCACCAACGTGGTCACCACAGTCACCAACGTGGTCACCACAGTCACCAACGTGGTCACCACAGTCACCAACGTGGTCACCACAGTCACCAACGTGGTCACCACAGTCACCAACGTGGTCACCACAGTCACCAACGTGGTCACCACAGTCACCAACGTGGTCACCACAGTCACCAACGTGGTCACCACAGTCACCAACGTGGTCACCACAGTCACCAACGTGGTCACCACAGTCACCATCGTGGTCACTACAGTCACCACGTGGTCACCAACGTGGTCACCACAGTCATCAACGTGGTCACCAACGTGGTCACCACAGTCACCAACGTGGTCACCAACGTGGTCACCACAGTCACCAACGTTGTCACCAACGTGGTCACCACAGTCACCAACGTGGTCACCAACGTGGTCACCAACGTGGTCACTACAGTCACCAACGTGGTCACCAACGTGGTCACCAACGTGGTCACCACAGTCACCAACGTGGTCACCAACGTGGTCACCACAGTCACCAACGTGGTCACCACAGTCACCAACGTGGTCACCACAGTCACCAACGTGGTCACCAACGTGGTCACCAACGTGGTAACCACAGTCACCAACGTGGTCACCACAGTCACCAACGTGGTCACCAACGTGGTCACCACAGTCACCAACGTGGTCACCAACGTAGTCACCAACGTGGTCACCACAGTCACCAACGTGGTCACCACAGTCACCAACGTGGTCACCAACGTGGTCACCACAGTCACCAACGTGGTCACCACAGTCACCAACGTGGTCACCACAGTCACCAACGTGGTCACCACAGTCACCAACGTGGTCACCACAGTCACCAACGTGGTCACCAACGGTCACCACAGTCACCACGTGGTCACCAACGTGGTCACCACAGTCACCAACGTGGTCACCACAGTCACCAACGTGTCACCACAGTCACCAACGTGGTCACCACAGTCACCAACGTGGTCACCACAGTCACCAACGTGGTCACCACAGTCACCAACGTGGTCACCACAGTCACCACAGTCACCAACGTGGTCACCACAGTCACCAACGTGGTCACCACAGTCACCAACGTGGTCACCACAGTCACCAACGTGGTCACCACAGTCACCAGCGTGGTCACACAGTCACCAACGTGGTCACCACAGTCACCAACGTGGTCACCAACGTGGTCAACCACAGTCACCAACGTGGTCACCAACGTGGTCACCACAGTCACCACGTGGTCACCACAGTCACCAACGTGGTCACCACAGTCACCAACGTGGTCACCACAGTCACCAACGTGGTCACCACAGTCACCAACGTGGTCACCACAGTCACCAACGTGGTCACCACAGTCACCAACGTGGTCACCACAGTCACCAACGTGGTCACCACAGTCACCAACGTGGTCACCACAGTCACCAACGTGGTCACCACAGTCACCAACGTGGTCACCACAGTCACCATCGTGGTCACCACAGTCACCACGTGGTCACCAACGTGGTCACCACAGTCACCAACGTGGTCACCACAGTCACTAACGTGGTCACCAACGTGGTCACCACAGTCACCAACGTTGTCACCAACGTGGTCACCACAGTCACCAACGTGGTCACCAACGTGGTCACCAACGTGGTCACCACAGTCACCAACGTGGTCACCAACGTGGTCACCAACGTGGTCACCACAGTCACCAACGTGGTCACCAACGTTGTCACCACAGTCACCAACGTGGTCACCACAGTCACCAACGTGGTCACCACAGTCACCAACGTGGTCACCAACGTGGTCACCAACGTGGCAACCACAGTCACCAACGTGGTCACCACAGTCACCAACGTGGTCACCAACGTGGACACCACAGTCACCAACGTGGTCACCACAGTCACCAACGTTGTCACCAACGTGGTCACCAACGTGGTCACCAACGTGGTCACCACAGTCACCAACGTGGTCACCAACGTGGTCACCAACGTGGTCACCACAGTCACCAACGTGGTCACCAACGTGGTCACCACAGTCACCAACGTGGTCACCAACGTGGTCACCACAGTCACCAACGTGGTCACCAACGTGGTCACCACAGTTACCAACGTGGTCACCACAGTCATCAACGTGGTCACCACAGTCACCAACGTGGTCACCACAGTCATCAACGTGGTCACCACAGTCACCAACGTGGTCACCAACGTGGTCACCACAGTCACCAACGTGGTCACCACAGTCACGAACGTGGTCACCAACGTGGTCACGACAGTCACCAACGTGGTCACCACAGTCACCAACGTGGTCACCAACGTGGACACCAACGTGGTCACCACAGTCACCAACGTGGTCACCAACGTGGTCACCACAGTCACCAACGTGGTCACCACAGTCACCAACGTGGTCACCAACGTGGTCACCAACGTGGTCACCACAGTCACCAACGTGGTCACCACAGTCACCAACGTGGTCACCAACGTGGTCACCACAGTCACCAACGTGGTCACCACAGTCACCAACGTGGTCACCACAGTCACCAACGTGGTCACCACAGTCACCAACGTGGTCACCAACGTGGTCACCACAGTCACCAACGTGGTCACCACAGTCACCAACGTGGTCACCACAGTCACCAACGTGGTCACCACAGTCACCAACGTGGTCACCACAGTCACCAACGTGGTCACCACAGTCACCAACGTGGTCACCAACGTGGTCATCACAGTCACCAACGTGGTTACCACAGTAACCGACGTGGTCACCAACGTGGTCACCACAGTCACCAACGTGGTCACCACAGTCACCATCGTGGTCACCAACGTGGTCACCACAGTCACCAACGTGGTCACCACAGTCACCAACGTGGTCACCAACGTGGTCACCACAGTCACCAACGTGGTCACCAACGTAGTCACCAACGTGGTCACCACAGTCACCAACGTGGTCACCACAGTCACCAACGTGGTCACCAACGTGGTCACCACAGTCACCAACGTGGTCACCAACGTGGTCACCACAGTCACCAACGTGGTCACCAACGTGGTCACCACAGTCACCAACGTGGTCACCAACGTGGTCACCACAGTCACCAACGTGGTCACCAACGTGGTCACCAGTGTCACCAACGTGGTCACCAACGTGGTCACCAACGTGGTCCCCACAGTCACCAACGTGGTCACCAACGTGGACACCAACGTGGTCACCACAGTCACCAACGTGGTCACCAACGTGGTCACCACAGTCACCAACGTGGTCACCACAGTCACCAACGTGGTCACCAACGTGGTCACCACAGTCACCAACGTGGTCACCAACGTGGTCACCACAGTCACCAACGTGGTCACCAACGTGGTCACCAACGTGGTCACCACAGTCACCAACGTGGTCACCACAGTCACCAACGTGGTCACCAACGTGGTCACCACAGTCACCAACGTGGTCACCAACGTGGTCACCACAGTCACCAACGTGGTCACCAACGTGGTCACCACAGTCACCAACGTGGTCACCACAGTCACCAACGTGGTCACCACAGTCACCAACCTGGTCACCAACGTGGTCACCACAGTCACCAACGTGGTCACCAACGTGGTCACCACAGTCACCAACGTGGTCACCACAGTCACCAACGTGGTCACCAACGTGGTCACCACAGTCACCAACGTGGTCACCAACGTGGTCACCACAGTCACCAACGTGGTCACCAACGTAGTCACCAACGTGGTCACCACAGTCACCAACGTGGTCACCACAGTCACCAACGTGGTCACCAACGTGGTCACCAACGTGGTCACCACAGTCACCAACGTGGTCACCAACGTGGTCACCAACGTGGTCACCACAGTCACCAACGTAATCACCACAGTCACCAACGTGGTCACCACAGTCACCAACGTGGTCACTACAGTCACCAACGTGGTCACCACAGTCACCAACGTGGTCACCACAGTCACCAACGTGGTCACCACAGTCACCAACGTGGTCACCAACGTGGTCACCACAGTCACCAACGTGGTCACCAACGTGGTCACCACAGTCACCAACGTGGTCACCAACGTGGTCACCACAGTCACCAACGTGGTCACCACAGTCACCAACGTGGTCACCACAGTCACCAACGTGGTCACCACGCACCACGTGGTCACCACAGTCACCACGTGGTCACCAACAGTAACCAACGTGGTCACCACAGTCACCAACGTGGTCACCACAGTCACCAACGTGGTCACCACAGTCACCAACGTGGTCACCAACGTGGTCACCACAGTCACCAACGTGGTCACCACAGTCACCAACGTGGTCACCACAGTCACCAACGTGGTCACCACAGTCACCAACGTGGTCACCACAGTCACCAACGTGGTCACCACAGTCACCAACGTGGTCACCACAGTCACCACGTGGTCACCAACGTGGTCACCACAGTCACCAACGTGGTCACCAACGTGGTCACCACAGTCACCAACGTGGTCACCAACGTGGTCACCACAGTCACCAACGTGGTCACCAACGTGGTCACCACAGTCACCAACGTGGTCACCAACGTGGTCACCAACGGGTCACCACAGTCACCAACGTGGTCACCACGTGGTCACCACAGTCACCAACGTGGTCACCAACGTGGTCACCACAGTCACCAACGTGGTCACCACAGTCACCAACGTGGTCACCAACGTGGTCACCAACGTGGCCACCACAGTCACCAACGTGGTCACCACAGTCACCAACGTGGTCACCAACGTGGACACCACAGTCACCAACGTGGTCACCACTGTCACCAACGTGGTCACCAACGTGGTCACCAACGTGGTCACCACAGTCACCAACGTGGTCACCAACGTGGTCACCAACGTGGTCACCACAGTCACCAACGTGGTCACCAACGTGGTCACCACAGTCACCAACGTGGTCACCAACGTGGTCACCACAGTCACCAACGTGGTCACCACAGTCACCAACGTGGTCACCAACGTGGTCACCACAGTCACCAACGTGGTCACCAACGTGGTCACCACAGTCACCAACGTGGTCACCAACGTGGTCACCACAGTCACCAACGTGGTCACCACAGTCACCAACGTGGTCACCACAGTCACCAACGTGGTCACCACAGTCACCAACGTGGTCACCACAGTCACCAACGTGGTCACCACAGTCACCAACGTGGTCACCACAGTCACCAACGTGGTCACCACAGTCACCAACGTGGTCACCACAGTCACCAACGTGGTCACCACAGTCACCAACGTGGTCACCACAGTCACCAACGTGGTCACCACAGTTACCAACGTGGTCACCAACGTGGTCACCACAGTCACCAACGTGGTCACCACAGTCACCAACGTGGTCACCACAGTCACCAACGTGGTCACCACAGTCACCAACGTGGTCACCACAGTCACCAACGTGGTCACCACAGTCACCAACGTCGTCACCACAGTCACCAACGTGGCCACCAAAGTCACCAACGTGGTCACCAACGTGGTCACCACAGTCACCAACGTGGTCGCCAACGTGGTCACCACAGTCACCAACGTGGTCACCAACGTGGTCACCACAGTCACCAACGTGGTCACCAACGTGGTCACCAACGTGGTCACCACAGTCACCAACGTGGTCACCACAGTCACCAACGTGGTCACCAACGTGGTCACCACAGTCACCAACGTGGTCACCAACGTGGTCACCACAGTCACCAACGTGGTCACCACAGTCACCAACGTGGTCACCACAGTCACCAACGTGGTCACCAACGTGGTCACCACAGTCACCAACGTGGTCACCACAGTCCACAACGTGGTCACAACGTGGTCACCACAGTCACCAACGTGGTCACCAACGTGGTCACCACAGTCACCAACGTGGTCACCAACGTGGTCACCACAGTCACCAACGTGGTCACCACAGTCACCAACGTGGTCACCAACGTGGTCACCAACGTGGTCACCACAGTCACCAACGTGGTCACCACAGTCACCAACGTGGTCACCACAGACACCAACGTGGTCACCAACGTGGTCACCACAGTCACCAACGTGGTCACCAACGTGGTCACCACAGTCACCAACGTGGTCACCACACTCACCAACGTGGTCACCACAGTCACCAACGTGGTCACCACAGTCACCAACGTGGTCACCACAGTCACCAACGTGGTCACCAACGTGGTCACCACAGTCACCAACGTGGTCACCACAGTCACCAACGTGGTCACCAACGTGGTCACCACAGTCACCAACGTGGTCACCACAGTCACCAACGTGGTCACCACAGTCACCAACGTGGTCACCAACGTGGTCACCACAGTCACCAACGTGGTCACCAACGTAGTCACCACAGTCACCAACGTGATCACCAACGTGGTCACCACAGTCACCAACGTGGTCACCAACGTGGTCACCACAGTCACCAACGTGGTCACCAACGTGGTCACCACAGTCACCAACGTGGTCACCACAGTCACCAACGTGGTCACCACAGTCACCAACGTGGTCACCACAGTCACCAACGTGGTCACCACAGTCACCAACGTGGTCACCACAGTCACCACGTGGTCACCAACGTGGTCACCACAGTCACCAACGTGGTCACCAACGTGGTCACCACAGTCACCAACGTGGTCACCAACGTGGTCACCACAGTCACCAACGTGGTCACCAACGTGGTCACCACAGTCACCAACGTGGTCACCAACGTGGTCACCAACGTGGTCACCACAGTCACCAACGTGGTCACCAACGTGGTCACCACAGTCACCAACGTGGTCACCAACGTGGTCACCACAGTCACCAACGTGGTCACCACAGTCACCAACGTGGTCACCAACGTGGTCACCAACGTGGCCACCACAGTCACCAACGTGGTCACCACAGTCACCAACGTGGTCACCAACGTGGACACCACAGTCACCAACGTGGTCACCACTGTCACCAACGTGGTCACCAACGTGGTCACCAACGTGGTCACCACAGTCACCAACGTGGTTTCCAACGTGGTCACCAACGTGGTCACCACAGTCACCAACGTGGTCACCAACGTGGTCACCACAGTCACCAACGTGGTCACCAACGTGGTCACCACAGTCACCAACGTGGTCACCACAGTCACCAACGTGGTCACCAACGTGGTCACCACAGTCACCAAACGTGGTCACCAACGTGGTCACCACAGTCACCAACGTGGTCACCAAACGTGGTCACCACAGTCACCAACGTGGTCACCACAGTCACCAACGTGGTCACCACAGTCACCAACGTGGTCACCACAGTCACCAACGTGGTCACCACAGTCACCAACGTGGTCACCACAGTCACCAACGTGGTCACCACAGTCACCAACGTGGTCACCACAGTCACCAACGTGGTCACCACAGTCACCAACGTGGTCACCACAGTCACCAACGTGGTCACCACAGTCACCAACGTGGTCACCACAGTTACCAACGTGGTCACCAACGTGGTCACCACAGTCACCAACGTGGTCACCACAGTCACCAACGTGGTCACCACAGTCACCAACGTGGTCACCACAGTCACCAACGTGGTCACCACAGTCACCAACGTGGTCACCACAGTCACAACGTCGTCCACAGTCACCAACGTGGCCACCAAAGTCACCAACGTGGTCACCAACGTGGTCACCACAGTCACCAACGTGGTCGCCAACGTGGTCACCACAGTCACCAACGTGGTCACCAACGTGGTCACCACAGTCACCAACGTGGTCACCAACGTGGTCACCAACGTGGTCACCACAGTCACCAACGTGGTCACCACAGTCACCAACGTGGTCACCAACGTGGTCACCACAGTCACCAACGTGGTCACCAACGTGGTCACCACAGTCACCAACGTGGTCACCACAGTCACCAACGTGGTCACCACAGTCACCAACGTGGTCACCAACGTGGTCACCACAGTCACCAACGTGGTCACCACAGTCACCAACGTGGTCACCAACGTGGTCACCACAGTCACCAACGTGGTCACCAACGTGGTCACCACAGTCACCAACGTGGTCACCAACGTGGTCACCACAGTCACCAACGTGGTCACCACAGTCACCAACGTGGTCACCAACGTGGTCACCAACGTGGTCACCACAGTCACCAACGTGGTCACCACAGTCACCAACGTGGTCACCACAGACACCAACGTGGTCACCAACGTGGTCACCACAGTCACCAACGTGGTCACCAACGTGGTCACCACAGTCACCAACGTGGTCACCACACTCACCAACGTGGTCACCACAGTCACCAACGTGGTCACCACAGTCACCAACGTGGTCACCACAGTCACCAACGTGGTCACCAACGTGGTCACCACAGTCACCAACGTGGTCACCACAGTCACCAACGTGGTCACCAACGTGGTCACCACAGTCACCAACGTGGTCACCACAGTCACCAACGTGGTCACCACAGTCACCAACGTGGTCACCACGTGGTCACCACAGTCACCAACGTGGTCACCAACGTAGTCACCACAGTCACCAACGTGATCACCAACGTGGTCACCACAGTCACCAACGTGGTCACCAACGTGGTCACCACAGTCACCAACGTGGTCACCAACGTGGTCACCACAGTCACCAACGTGGTCACCACAGTCACCAACGTGGTCACCACAGTCACCAACGTGGTCAACCACAGTCACCAACGTGGTCACCACAGTCACCAACGTGGTCACCACAGTCACCAACGTGGTCACCACAGTCACCAACGTGGTCACCACAGTCACCAACGTGGTCACCACAGTCACCAACGTGGTCACCACAGTCACCAACGTGGTCACCACAGTCACCAACGTGGTCACCACAGTCACCAACGTGGTCACCACAGTCACCAACGTGGTCACCACAGTCACCAACGTGGTCTACACAGTCACCAACGTGGTCACCACAGTCACCAACGTGGTCATGACAGTCACCAACGTGGTCACCACAGTCACCAACGTGGTCACCAACGTGGTCACCACATTCACCAACGTGGTCACCAACGTGGTCACCACAGTCACCAACGTGGTCACCACAGTCACCAACGTGGTCACCATCGTGGTCACCACAGTCACCAACGTGGTCACCAACGTGGTCACCAACGTGGTCACCACAGTCACCAACGTGGTCACCAACGTGGTCACCAACGTGGTCACCACAGTCACCAACGTGGTCACCAACGTGGTCACCACAGTCACCAACGTGGTCACCACAGTCACCAACGTGGTCACCAACGTGGTCACCAACGTGGTCACCACAGTCACCAACGTGGTCACCACAGTCACCAACGTGGTCCCAACGGGTCACCACAGTCACCAACGTGGTCACCACAGTCACCAAACGTGGTCACCAACGTGGTCACCAACGTGGTCACCAACGTGGTCACCAACGTGGTCACCACAGTCACCAACGTGGTCACCAACGTGGTCACCAACGTGGTCACCACAGTCACCAACGTGGTCACACAGTCACCAAGTGGTCACCAACGTGGTCACCACAGTCACCAACGTGGTCACCAACGTGGTCACCACAGTCACCAACGTGGTCACCACAGTCACCAACGTGGTCACCAACATGGTCACCAACGTGGTCACCAACGTGGTCACCACAGTCACCAACGTGGTCACCAACGTGGTCACCACAGTCACCAACGTGGTCACCACAGTCACCAACGTGGTCACCAACGTGGTCACCACAGTCACCAACGTGGTCACCAACGTGGTCACCACAGTCACCAACGTGGTCACCAACGTGGTCACCAACGTGGTCACCACAGTCACCAACGGTCACCACAGTCACCAACGTGGTCACCAACGTGGTCACCACAGTCACCAACGTGGTCACCACAGTCACCAACGTGGTCACCACAGTCACCAACGTGGTCACCAACGTGGTCACCACAGTCACCAACGTGGTCACCACAGTCACCAACGTGGTCACCACAGTCACCAACGTGGTCACCACAGTCACCAACGTGGTCACCAACGTGGTCACCACAGTCACCAACGTGGTCACCACAGTCACCAACGTGGTCACCAAACGTGGTCACCAGAGTCACCAACGTGGTCACCTAACGTGGTCTACCACAGTCCACCAACGTGGTCTACACAGGTCACCAACGTGGTCACACAGTCACCAACAGTGGGTCACCACAGTCACCAACGTGGTCACCACAGTCACCAACGTGGTCACCATAGTCACCACACGTGGTCACCAGTCACCAACGTGGTCACCACAGTCACCAACGTGGTCACCAACGTGGTCACCACAGTCACCAACGTGGTCACCACAGTCACCAACGTGGCCACCACAGTCACGAACGTGGTCACCACAGTCACCAACGTGGTCACCGCAGTCACCAACGTGGTCACCACAGTCACCAACGTGGTCACCACAGTCACCAACGTGGTCACCACAGTCACCAACGTGGTCACCACAGTCACCAACGTGGTCACCACAGTCACCAACGTGGTCACCAACGTGGTCACCACAGTCACCAACGTGGTCACCAACGTGGTCACCACAGTCACCAACGTGGTCACCAACGTGGTCACCACAGTCACCAACGTGGTCACCAACGTGGTCACCACAGTCACCAACGTGGTCACCAACGTGGTCACCAACGTGGTCACCACAGTCACCAACGTGGTCACCAACGTGGTCACCACAGTCACCAACGTGGTCACCACAGTCACCAACGTGGTCACCAACGTGGTCACCAACGTGGTCACCACAGTCACCAACGTGGTCACCACAGTCACCAACGTGGTCACCAACGTGGTCACCACAGTCACCAACGTGGTCACCACAGTCACCAACGTGGTCACCAACGTGGTCACCAACGTGGTCACCAACGTGGTCACCACAGTTACCAACGTGGTCACCAACGTGGTCACCAACGTGGTCACCACAGTCACTAACGTGGTCACCACAGTCACCAACGTGGTCACCAACGTGGTCACCACAGTCACCAACGTGGTCACCACAGTCACCAACGTGGTCACCAACGTGGTCACCACAGTCACCAACGTGGTCACCAACGTGGTCACCAACGTGGTCACCAACGTGGTCACCAACGTGGTCACCACAGTCACCAACGTGGTCACCAACGTGGTCACCAACGTGGTCACCACAGTCACCAACGTGGTCACCAACGTGGTCACCACAGTCACCAACGTGGTCACCACAGTCACCAACGTGGTCACCAACGTGGTCACCAACGTGGTCACCACAGTCACCAACGTGGTCACCACAGTCAACGCAACGTGGTCACCACAGGTCACCACACGATGGGTCACCACAGTCACCAACGTGGGCACACAACAGTGGTCACCAACGGGTCACCACGAGTCACCTAACGGTGGTCCACGTCACAAAGGTGGTCACCAACGAGTGGTCACCAACGTGGGCCACCACAGTCCAACGTGGTCCCAACGTGGTCATCACAGGTCACCAAACGTGGTCATATCAGAACAGTCACACCAACGTGGGTCACCACAGTCACTGCGACGTGGTCAGCCACAAGTCCCAACGTGGTCACAACAGTCACCACGTAGGTCACCACAGTCACCAACGTGGTCCACCAAAGGGGTCGACAATCAACACGTGGTCACCAGTCCAACGTGGGTCACAACAGTGCACCAACGTGGTCGCAAACGTGGTCACCACAGTCACCAACGTGGTCACCACAGTCAACCAACGTGGTCACCACAGTCACCAACGTGGATCACCACAAGTGGTCACAACGTGGTCACCACAGTCCACCAACTTGGTCACCACAGTCACCAACGTGGGTTCACCACTTGGTCACCACAGGTGGCACCAACCTGGTCACCACAGTCACCAACGTGGTCACCAACGTGGTCACCACAGTCACCACGTGGTCATCACAGTCACCAAAGTGGTCACCAACGTGGTCACCAACGTGGTCACCACAGTCACCAACGTGGTCACCACAGTCACCAACGTGGTCACCACAGTCACCAACGTGGTCACCACCAGTCACCCACGTGGTCACCAACGTGGTCAACAGTCACCAACGTGGTCACCAACGTGGTCACCACAGTCACCAACGTGGGTCACCACAGTCACCAACGTGGTCACCAACGTGGTCACCACAGTCACCAACGTGGTCACCACAGTCACCAACGTGGTCACCACAGTCACCAACGTGGTCACCAACGTGGTCACCACAGTCACCAACGTGGTCACCAACGTGGTCACCACAGTCACCAAAGTGGTCACTAACGTGGTCACCACAGTCACCAACGTGGTCACCACAGTCACCAACGTGGTCACCAACGTGGTCACCACAGTCACCAACGTGGTCACCACAGTCACCAACGTGGTCACCACAGACACCAACGTGGTCACCAACGTGGTCACCACAGTCACCAACGTGGTCACCAACGTGGTCACCACAGTCACCAACGTGGTCACCACAGTCACCAACTTGGTCACCACAGTCACCAACGTGGTCACCACAGTCACCAACGTGGTCACCACAGTCACCAACGTGGTCACCACAGTCACCAACGTGGTCACCACAGTCACCAAACGTGGTCACCACAGTCACCAACGTGGTCACCAACGTGGTCACCACAGTCACCAACGTGGTCACCACGTGGTCACCACAGTCACCAACGTGGTCACCAACGTGGTCACCACAGTCACCAACGTGGTCACCACAGTCACCAACGTGGTCACCAACGTGGTCACCACAGTCCCAACGTGATCACCAACGTGGTCACCACAGTCACCAACGTGGTCACCAACGTGGTCACCACAGTCACCAACGTGGTCACCAACGTGGTCACCACAGTCACCAACGTGGTCACCACAGTCACAAACGTGGTCACCACAGTCACCAACGTGGTCACCACAGTCACCAACGTGGTCACCACAGTCACCAACGTGGTCACCACAGTCACCAACGTGGTCACCACAGTCACCAACGTGGTCACCACAGTCACCAACGTGGTCACCACAGTCACCAACGTGGTCACCACAGTCACTAACGTGGTCACCACAGTCACCAACGTGGTCACCACAGTCACCAACGTGGTCACCACAGTCACCAACGTGGTCACCACAGTCACCAACGTGGTCACCACAGTCACCAACGTGGTCACCACAGTCACCAACGTGGTCACCAACGTGGTCACCAACGTGGTCACCACAGTTACCAACGAGGTCACCAACGTGGTCACCAACGTGGTCACCACAGTCACTAACGTGGTCACCACAGTCACCAACGTGGTCACCAACGTGGTCACCACAGTCACCAACGTGGTCACCACAGTCACCAACGTGGTCACCAACGTGGTCACCACAGTCACCAACGTGGTCACCAACGTGGTCACCAACGTGGTCACCACAGTCACCAACGTGGTCACCAACGTGGTCACCAACGTGGTCACCACAGTCACCAACGTGGTCACCAACGTGGTCACCACAGTCACCAACGTGGTCACCACAGTCACCAACGTGGTCACCAACGTGGTCACCAACGTGGTCACCACAGTCACCAACGTGGTCACCACAGTCACCAACGTGGTCACCAACGTGGTCACCACAGTCACCAACGTGGTCACCACAGTCACCAACGTGGTCACCAACGTGGTCACCAACGTGGTCACCAACCTGGTCACCACAGTCACCAACGTGGTCACCAACGTGGTCACCACAGTCACCAACGTGGTCACCACAGTCACCAACGTGGTCACCAACGTGGTCACCAACGTGGTCACCACAGTCACCAACGTGGTCACCACAGTCACCAACGTGGTCACCACAGTCACCAACGTGGTCACCACAGTCACCAACGTGGTCACCAACGTGGTCACCACAGTCACCAACGTGGTCACCACAGTCCACAACGTGGTCACCACAGTCACCAACGTGGTCACCAACGTGGTCACCACAGTCACCAACGTGGTCACCAACGTGGTCACCACAGTCACCAACGTGGTCACCACAGTCCACCACACGTGGTCACCAACGTGGTCACCACAGTCACCAACGTGGTCACCACAGTCACCAACGTGGTCACCAACGTGGTCACCAACGTGGTCACCAACTGGTCACCACAGTCACCAACGTGGTCACCAAACGTGGTCACCAACGTGGTCACCACAGTCACCAACGAGGTCACCACAGTCACCACGTGGTCACCACAGTCACCAACGTGGTCACCACAGTCACCAACGTGGTCACCAACGTGGTCACCACAGTCACCAACGTGGTCACCAACGTGGTCACCACAGTCACCACGTGGTCACCACACAGTCACCAACGTGGTCACACCACAGTCACCAACGTGGTCACCAACGTGGTCACCACAGTCACCAACGTGGTCACCAACGTGGTCACCACAGTCACCAACGTGGTCACCACAGTCACCAACGTGGTCACCACGTGGTCACCACAGTCACCAACGTGGTCACCAACGTGGTCACCACAGTCTCCACGTGGTCACACAGTCACCAACCGTGGTCACCACAGTCACCAAACGTGGTCACCAACGTGGTCACCACAGTCACCAAACGTGGTCACCACAGTCACCAACGTGGTCACCACAGACACCAACGTGGTCACCACGTGGTCACCACAGTCACCAACGTGGTCACCAACGTGGTCACCACAGTCACCAACGTGGTCACCACAGTCACCAACGTGGTCACCACAGTCACCAACGTGGTCACCACAGTCACCAACGGGTCACCACAGTCACCAACGTGGCACCACAGTCACCAACGTGGTCACCACAGTCACCAACGTGGTCACCACAGTCACCAACGTGGTCACCACAGTCACCAACGTGGTCACCACGTGGTCACCCAGTCACCAACGTGGTCACCAACGTGGTCACCACAGTCACCACGTGGTCACCAACGTGGTCACCACAGTCACCAACGTGGTCACCAACGTGGTCACCACAGTCACCAACGTGGTCACCACAGTCACCAACGTGGTCACCACAGTCACCAACTGGTCACCACAGTCACTAACGTGGTCACCACAGTCACCAACGTGGTCACCACAGTCACCAACGTGGTCACCACAGTCACCAACGTGGTCACCACAGTCACCAACGTGGTCACCACAGTCACCAACGTGGTCACCACAGTCACCTAACGTGGTCACACAGTCACCAACGTGGTCACCACAGTCACCAACGTGGTCACCACAGTCACCAACGTGGTCACCACAGTCACCAACGTGGTCACCACAGTCACTAACGTGGTCACCACAGTCACCAACGTGGTCTACACATTCACCACGTGGTCACACAGTCACCAACGTGGTCATGACCAGTCACCAACGTGGTCACCACAGTCACCAACGTGGTCACACAACGTGGTCACCACAGTCACCAACGTGGTCACCAACGTGGTCACCACAGTCACCAACGTGGTCACCAAGTGGTCACCACAGTCACCAAACGTGGTCACCAACGTGGTCACCACAGTCACCAACGTGGTCACCAACGTGGTCACCACAGTCACCAACGTGGTCACCAACGTGGTCACCACAGTCACCAACGTGGGTCACCAACGTGGTCACCAACGTGGTCACCACAGTCACCAACGGTCACCAACGTGTGGTCACCACAGTCACCAACGTGGTCACCAACGTGGTCACCACAGTCACCAACGTGGTCACCACAGTCACCAACGTGGTCACCAACGTGGTCACCAACGTGGTCACCACAGTCACCAACGTGGTCACCACAGTCACCAACGTGGTCACCAACGTGGTCACCACAGTCACCAACGTGGTCACCACAGTCACCAACGTGGTCACCAACGTGGTCACCAACGTGGTCACCACAGTCACCAACGTGGTCACCAACGTGGTCACCAACGTGGTCACCACAGTCACCAACGTTGTCACCACAGTCACCAACGTGGTCACCAACGTGGTCACCAACGTGGTCACCAACGTGGTCACCACAGTCACCAACGTGGTCACCACAGTCACCAACGTGGTCACCAACGTGGTCACCACAGTCACCAACGTGGTCACCACGTGGTCACCAACGTGGTCACCACAGTCACCAACGTGGTCACCAACGTGGTCACCACAGTCACCAACGTGGTCACCACAGTCACCAACGTGGTCACCAACGTGGTCACCACAGTCACCAACGTGTCACCAACGTGGTCACCACAGTCACCAACGTGGTCACCAACGTGGTCACCACCAGTCACCAAACGTGGTCACCAACGTGGTCACCACAGTCACCAACGTGGTCACCACAGTCACCAAACGTGGTCACCACAGTCACCAACGTGGTCACCACAGTCACCAACGTGGTCACCACAGTCACCAACGTGGTCACCACAGTCACCAACGTGGTCACCACAGTCACCAACGTGGTCACCACAGTCACCAACGTGGTCACCACAGTCACCAACGTGGTCACCACAGTCACCAACGTGGTCACCACAGTCACCAACGTGGTCACACAGTCACCAACGTGGTCACCACAGTCACCAACGTGGTCACCACAGTCACCAACGTGGTCACCACAGTCACCAACGTGGTCACCACAGTCACCAACGTGGTCACCACAGTCACCAACGTGGTCTACACAGTCACCAACGTGGTCACCACAGTCACCAACGTGGTCATGACAGTCACCAACGTGGTCACCACAGTCACCAACGTGGTCACCACAGTCACCAACGTGGTCACCACAGTCACCAACGTGGTCACCAACGTGGTCACCACAGTCACCAACGTGGTCACCAACGTGGTCACCACAGTCACCAACGTGGTCACCAACGTGGTCACCAACGTGGTCACCACAGTCACCAACGTGGTCACCAAGTGGTCACCAAACGTGGTCACCACAGTCACCAACGTGGTCACCAACGTGGTCACCACAGTCACCAACGTGGTCACCAAACGTGGTCACCAACGTGGTCACCAACGTGGTCACCACAGTCACCAACGTGGTCACCAACGTGGTCACCAACGTGGTCACCACAGTCACCAACGTGGTCCACCAACGTGGTCACCACAGTCACCAACGTGGTCACCACAGTCACCAACGTGGTCAACGTGGTCACCAAACGTGGTCACCACAGTCACAACGTGGTCACCACAGTCACCAACGTGGTCACCAACGGTCACCACAGTCACCAACGTGGTCACCACAGTCACCAACGTGGTCACCAACGTGGTCACCAACGTGGTCACCAACGTGGTCACCACAGTCACCAACGTGGTCACCAACGTGGTCACCAACGTGGTCACCACAGTCTCCAACGTGGTCACCACAGTCACCAACGTGGTCACCAACGTGGTCACCAACGTGGTCACCACAGTCACCAACGTGGTCACCACAGTCACCAACGTGGTCACCAACGTGGTCACCACAGTCACCAACGTGGTCACCACAGTCACCAACGTGGTCACCAACGTGGTCACCAACGTGGTCACCAACGTGGTCACCACAGTCACCAACGTGGTCACCAACGTGGTCACCACAGTCACCAACGTGGTCACCACAGTCACCAACGTGGTCACCACAGTCACCAACGTGGTCACCACAGTCACCAACGTGGTCACCAACGTGGTCACCACAGTCACCAACGTGGTCACCAACGTGGTCACCACAGTCACCAACGTGGTCACCAACGTGGTCACCAACGTGGTCACCACAGTCACCAACGTGGTCACCACAGTCACCAACGTGGTCACCAACGTGGTCACCACAGTCACCAACGTGGTCACCACAGTCACCAACGTGGTCACCAAACGTGGTCACCACAGTCACCAACGTGGTCACCACAGTCACCAACGTGGTCACCACAGTCACCAACGTGGTCACCACAGTCACCAACGTGGTCACCAAACGTGGTCACCAGAGTCAAACGTGGTCACCACAGTCACCAACGTGGTCACCACAGTCACCAACGTGGTCACCACAGTCACCAACGTGGTCACCACAGTCACCAACGTGGTCACCACAGTCACCAACGTGGTCACCACAATCACCAACGTGGTCACCATAGTCACCAACGTGGTCACCACAGTCACCAACGTGGTCACCACAGTCACCAACGTGGTCACCAACGTGGTCACCACAGTCACCAACGTGGTCACCACAGTCACCAACGTGGCCACCACAGTCACGAACGTGGTCACCACAGTCACCAACGTGGTCACCGCAGTCACCAACGTGGTCACCACAGCCACCAACGTGGTCACCACAGTCACCAACGTGGTCACCACAGTCACCAACGTGGTCACCAACGTGTCACCACAGTCACCAACGTGGTCACCACAGTCACCAACGTGGTCACCACAGTCACCAACGTGGTCACCACAGTCACCAACGTGGTCACCACAGTCACCAACGTGGTCACCACAGTCACCAACGTGGTCTACACAGTCACCAACGTGGTCACCACAGTCACCAACGTGGTCATGACAGTCACCAACGTGGTCACCACAGTCACCAACGTGGTCACCACAGTCACCAACGTGGTCACCACAGTCACCAACGTGGTCACCAACGTGGTCACCACAGTCACCAACGTGGTCACCAACGTGGTCACCACAGTCACCAACGTGGTCACCAACGTGGTCACCAACGTGGTCACCACAGTCACCAACGTGGTCACCAACGTGGTCACCAACGTGGTCACCACAGTCACCAACGTGGTCACCAACGTGGTCACCACAGTCACCACGTGGTCACCAACGTGGTCACCAACGTGGTCACCAACGTGGTCACCACAGTCACCAACGTGGTCACCAACGTGGTCACCAACGTGGTCACCACAGTCACCAACGTGGTCACCAACGTGGTCACCACAGTCACCAACGTGGTCACCACAGTCACCAACGTGGTCACCAACGTGGTCAACCACAGTCACCAGGGCGTGGTCACCACAGTCACCAACGTGGTCACCACAGTCACCAACGTGGTCACCAACGTGGTCACCACAGTCACCAACGTGGTCACCACAGTCACCAACGTGGTCACCAACGTGGTCACCAACGTGGTCACCAACGTGGTCACCACAGTCACCAACGTGGTCACCAACGTGGTCACCAACGTGGTCACCACAGTCTCCAACGTGGTCACCACAGTCACCAACGTGGTCACCAACGTGGTCACCAACGTGGTCACCACAGTCACCAACGTGGTCACCACAGTCACCAACGTGGTCACCAACGTGGTCACCACAGTCACCAACGTGGTCACCACAGTCACCAACGTGGTCACCAACGTGGTCACCAACGTGGTCACCAACGTGGTCACCACAGTCACCAACGTGGTCACCAACGTGGTCACCACAGTCACCAACGTGGTCACCACAGTCACCAACGTGGTCACCACAGTCACCAACGTGTCACCACAGTCACCAACGTGGTCACCAACGTGGTCACCACAGTCACCAACGTGGTCACCAACGTGGTCACCACAGTCACAACGTGGTCACCAACGTGGTCACCAACGTGGTCACCCACAGTCACCAACGTGGTCACCACAGTCACCAACGTGGTCACCAACGTGGTCACCACAGTCACCAACGTGGTCACCACAGTCACCAACGTGGTCACCAACGTGGTCACCACAGTCACCAACGTGGTCACCACAGTCACCAACGTGGTCACCACAGTCACCAACGTGGTCACCACAGTCACCAACGTGGTCACCAACGTGGTCACCAGAGTCACCAACGTGGTCACCACAGTCACCAACGTGGTCACCACAGTCACCAACGTGGTCACCACAGTCACCAACGTGGTCACCACAGTCACCAACGTGGTCACCACAGTCACCAACGTGGTCACCACAATCACCAACGTGGTCACCAT